>NW_027174643.1:0-226873 GCF_000390325.3 Nicotiana tomentosiformis
GTGGTTCCGGGACCCACTGACCCCGATCGCCTAAAATTTTTCCGGGCCGTCAAATACGACCTAAGGAACCATAGTAACCACCTCGCCATGATCGTTCCTCATTTTTTGCATTTTTCGGCCAAACAACTAGAATTCCGCGCGATTCCCATATTTTTGTGTGCTATAGCCCACGCCTTCCGAGTGTACCCGGGACCTCCTGACCCCTATCGCCTAAAATTTTTCCGGACTATGAAATACGACCTAAGGAACCATAGTATCCGCCCCGCCATGATCATTCCTCATTTTTTGCGTTTTTCGGTCTAACAACTAGAATTCCGCACGATTCCCATATTTTTGTGTGTTATAGCCCACGCCTTCCGAGTGGTCACAGGACCTCCGGACCCCTATCGCCTAATATTTTTCCGGACTATCAAATAAGACCAAAGGAACCATAGTCACCGCCCTACCAAGATCTTTCCAAATTATTTGCATGTTACTGAAAAAGACGTAGAATTTCGCCCGATTCCCATATTTTCGTGTGCTATACCCACGCATTCCGAGTGGTCCCAAGAGCCGCGGACCCCGATCGCCTAAAATTTTTCTAGGCAATCAAATACGACCTAAGGATCCATAGTATCCGCCCCGCCATGACCATTCCTTATTTTTTGCATTTTTCGGCCAAACAACTAGAGTTCCGCGCGATTCCCATATTTTTGTGTGTTATAGACTTCACCTTCTGAGTGGTCCCGGGACCTCCGGACCCCCCATATTTTCCCACGCCTTCCGAGTTGTCCCGGGTCTCCGGACCCCTATCACCTAAAATTTTTCCGGACTATCAAATAAGACCTAAGGAACCATAGTCACCGCCCAGCCATGATCGTTCCTAGTTTTTTCTGTTTTTCTGCCAAAAATATAGAATTCCGCGCGATTCCCATATTTTCGTGTCCTATAGCCCACGCCTTCCAAGTGCACCCGGGAACTCCGGACCCCTATTGCCTAAAATTTTTCCGGACTATCAAATACGACCTAAGGAACCATAGTATCCTCCCCGCCATGATCGTTTCTCATTTTTTGTGTTTTTCGGCAAAAGAACTAGAATTCCGCGCGATCCCATATTTTTGTGTGTTATAGCCCACGCCTTCGAGTGGTCCCGGGTCTCCGGACCCCTATCGCCTAAAATTTTTCCGGACTATCAAATAAGACCTAAGGAACCATAGTCACAGCCCAGCCATGATCGTTCCTAGTGTTTTCTGTTTTTCGGCCAAAAAACTAGAATTTCGCGCGATTCCCATATTTTCATGTCCTATAGCCCACGCCTTCCAACTGAACCCGGGAACTCCGGCCCCTATCGCCTAAAATTTTTTCGGACTATAAAATAAGACCTAAGGTACCATAGTCACCGCCCCACCATGATCGTTCCAAATGCTTTGCATTTTTCGGCCAAAAAACTAGAACTCCGCGTGATTTGCATATTTTAGTGTGCTATAGCTTATGCCTTGCAAGTGGTCCCGGGAGCCGTGGACCCCGATCGCCTAAAATTTTCCGTGCCATCAAATATGACCTAAGGAATCATAGTCACCGCCCCGCCATGATCGTTCCACATTTATTGCATTTTTCGGCCAAAAAACTAGAATTACGCTCGATTACCATATTTTTGTGTGCTATTGCCCACGCCTTCCGAGTGGGCCAGGCCGCCGGTCTCGGATCGCCTAAAAAATTTTCGGACCATCAATTAAGACCTAAGGAACCATAGTCACCTCCTCGCCATGATCGTTCCTCATTTTTTGCATTTTTTGGCCAAAAAACTAGAATTTTGCCCGATTCCCATATTTTGTGTGCTATCGCCCACGCCTTCCGAGTGGGTCGGGCCCCCGGAGCCGGATCGCCTAGAAATTTTCCAGACTATCAAATACGACCTAAGGAACCATAGTCACCGCCCCGCCATGATCGTTCCTAGTCTTTTGCATTTTTCAGCCAAAAAACTAGAATTTCGGGCGATTTCCATATATTCGTGTGCTAAAGCCCACGCCTTCCAAGGGGTCCTGGGAACCCCGAACCCCGAACCCCGAACCCCGATCGCCTAAAAATTTTCCAGGCCATCAAATATGACCTAAGGAACCATAGTAACCACCCCGACATGATCGTTCCTCATTTTTTGCATTTTTCGGCCAAACAGGTAGAATTCCGCACGATTCCCATATTTTTGTGTGTTATAGCCCACGCCTTCCGAGTGGTCACGGGACCTCCGGACCCCTATCGCCTAATATTTTTCCGAACTATCAAATAAGACCAAAGGAACCATAGTCACCGCCTTGTCAAGATCTTTCAACATTTTTTGCATGTTACTAAAAAAGACCTAGAATTTCGCCCGATTCCCATATTTTCGTGTGCTATACCCACGCATTCTGAGTGGTCCCAAGTGCCGTGGACCCCGATCGCCTAAAAATTTTCCGGGCAATCAAATACGACCTAAGGAACCATAGTATCCGCCCCGCCATGATCGTTCCTTATTTTTTGCGTTTTTCGGCCAAACAACTAGAATACCGCGCGATTCCCATATTTTTGTATGTTATAGCCCACACCTTCCGAGTGGTCCCGGGACCTCCGGACCCCTATCGCCTAAAATTTTTCCGGACTATCAAATACGACCTAAGGAACCATAGTATCCGCCCCGCCATGATCGTTCCTCATTTTTTGTGTTTTTCGGCCAAAGAACTAGAATTCCGCGCGATCCCATATTTTTGTGTGTTATAGCCCACGCCTTCGAGTGGTCCCGGGTCTCCTGACCCCTATCGCCAAAAATTTTTCTGCACTATCAAATAAGACCTAAGGAACCATAGTCACCACCCAGCCATGATCGTTCCTAGTTTTTTCTGTTTTTCGGCCAAAAAACTAGAATTCCGCGCGATTCCCATATTTTTGTATGTTATAGCCCACACCTTCCGAGTGGTCCCGGGACCTCCGGACCCCTATCGCCTAAAATTTTTCCGGACGATCAAATACGACCTAAGGAACCATAGTATCCACCCGCCATGATCGTTCCTCATTTTTTGCGTTTTTCGGCCAAACAACTAGAATTCCGCGCGATTCCCATATTTTTGTGTGTTTTAGCCCACGCCTTCCGAGTGGTCCCGGGACCTCCGGACCCCTATAGCCTAATATTTTTCCGGACTATCAAATAAGACCTAAGGAACCATAGTCCCCGCCCTGCCATGATCGTTCCTCATTTTTTGCGTTTTTCGGCCAAACAACTAGAATTCCGCGCGATTCCCATATTTTTGTGTGTTATAGCCCACGCCTTCCGAGTGGTCCCGGGACCTCCGGACCCCTATCGCCTAAAATTTTTCCGGACTATCAAATAAGACCAAAGGATGCATAGTCACCGCCCTGTCAAGATCTTTCCACATTTTTAGCATGTTACTGAAAAAGACCTAGAATTTCGCCCGATTCCCATATTTTCATGTGCTATACCCACGCATTCTGAGTGGTCCCAAGAGCCGCGGACCCCGATCGCCTAAAATTTTTCCGGGCAATCAAATACGACCTAAGGAACCATAGTATCCGCCCCGCCATGATCGTTCCTTATTTTTTGCGTTTTTCGGCCAAACAACTAGAATACCGCGCGATTCCCATATTTTTGTGTGTTATAGCCCACACCTTCCGAATGGTCCCGGGACCTCCGGACCCCTATCGCCTAAAAATTTTCTGGACTATCAAATACGACCTAAGGAACCATAGTATCCGCCCCGCCATGATCGTTCCTCATTTTTTGTGTTTTTCGGCCAAAGAACTAGAATTCCGCACGATCCCATATTTTTGTGTGTTATAGACCACGCCTTCGAGTGGTCCCGGGTCTCCTGACCCCTATCACCTAAAATATTTCCGGACTATCAAATAAGACCTAAGGAACCATAGTCATCGCCCAGCCATTATCGTTCCTAGTTTTTTCTGTTTTTCGGCCAAAAAACTAGAATTCCGCGCGATTCCCATATTTTCGTGTCCAATAGCCCACGCCTTCCAAGTGAACCCGGGATCTCCGGACCCCTATCGCCTAAAAATTTTCCGGACTATCAAATAAGACATAAGGAACCATAGTCACCTTCCCGCCATGATCATTTCTCATTTTTTGCATTTTTCGGCCAAACAACTAGAATTCTTCCCGATTCCCATATTTTTTTGTGCTATACCCACGCCTTACAAGTGGTCCCGGGTCTCCGGACCCCCATCGCCTAAAAATTTTCCGGACTATCAAATAAAACCTAAGGAACCATAGTCATCGCCCAGCCATGATCGTTCCTTAGTGTTTGCGTTTTTCGGCCAAACAACTAGAATTCCGCGCGATTCCCATATTTTTGTGTGTTATAGCCCACACCTTCCGAGTGGTCCCGGGACCTCAGGACCCCTATCGCCTAAAATTTTTCCGGACTAACAAATACGACCTAAGGTACCATAGTCACCGCCCCACCATGAACGTTCCAAATGCTTTGCATTTTTCGGCCAAAAAACTAGAACTCCGCGCGATTTGCATATTTTAGTGTGCTATAGCTTACGCCTTCCGAGTGGTCCCGGGAGCCGTGGACCCCGATCGCCTAAAATTTTCCGGGCCATCAAATACGACCTAAGGAACCATAGTCACCGCCCCGCCATGATCGTTCCTCATTTATTGCATTTTTCGGCCAAAAAACTAGAATTCCGCTCGATTACCATATTTTTGTGTGCTATTGCCCACGCCTTCCGAGTGGGCCGGGCCGCCGGACTCGGATCGCCTAAAAATTTTTCGGGCCATCAATTAGGACCTAAGGAACCATAGTCACCGCCTCGCCATGATCGTTCCTCATATTTTGCATTTTTTGGCCAAAAACTAGAATTCCGCCCGATTCCCATATTTTTGTGTGCTATCGCCCACGCCTTCCGAGTGGGTCGGGCCCCCCGGAGCCGGATCGCCTAAAAATTTTGTGGACTATCAAATATGACCTAAGGAACCATACTCACAACCCCGCCATGATCGTTCCTAGTCTTTTGCGTTTTTCAGCCAAAAAACTAGAATTCCGCGCGATTTCCATATTTTCGTGTGCTTTAGCTCACGCCTTCCAAGGGGTCCCGGGAACCCCGACCCCCGATCGCCAAAAAATTTTCCGGGCCATCAAATACGACCTAAGGAACAATAGTAACCACCCCGCCATGATCGTTCCTCATTTTTTGCGTTTTTCGGCCAAACAACTAGAATTCCGCGCGATTCCCACATTTTTGTGTGTTATAGCCCACGCCTTCCGAGTGGTCCCGGGACCTCCTGACCCCTATCGCCTAAAATTTTTCCGGACTATCAAATATGACCTAAGGAACCATAGTATCCGCCCCGCCATGATCGTTTCTCATTTTTTGCATTTTTCGGCCAAACAACTAGAATTTCGCCCGATTCCCATATTTTCGTGTGCTATACCCACGCTTTACAAGTGGTCCCGGGTCTCAGGACCCCTATCGCCAAAAACCTTTCCGGACTATCAAATAAGACCTAAGGAACCATAGTCACCGCCCAGCCATGATCGTTCCTTATTTTTTGTGTTTTTCGGCCAAACAACTAGAATTCCGCGCGATTCCTATATTTTTGTGTGTTATAGCCCACACCTTCCGAGTGGTCCCGGGACCTCAGGACCCCTATCGCCTATAATTTTTCCGGACTATCAAATACGACCTAAGGAACCATAGTCACCGCCCAGCCATGATCATTCCTCATTTGTTGCGTTTTTCGGCCAAAAAACTAGAATTCCGCCCGATTACAATATTTTTGTGTGCTATTGCCCACCCTTCCCTGTGGTTCCGGGACCCCCGGACCCCGATCGCCTAAATATATTTTTCCGGGCCGTCAAATACGACCTAAGGAACCATAGTAACTGCCCCGCCTTCATCGTTTCTCATTTTTTGCATTTTTCGGCCAAAAAACTAGAATTACGTCCGATTCACATATTTTCGTGTGCGTATGCCTTCCAAGTGGTCCGGGGAGCCGCGGACCCCGATCGCCTAAACTTTTTCTAGACTATCAAATACGACCTAAGGTACCATAGTCACCGCCCCACCATGATCGTTCCAAATGCTTTGCATTTTTCGGCCAAAAAATTAGAACTCCACGCGATTTGCATATTTTCGTGTGCTATAGCTTACGCTTTCCGAGTGGTCCCGGGAGCCGTGGACCGCGATCGTCTAAATTTTCCGGGCCATCAAATACAACCTAAGGAACCATAGTCACCGCCCCGCCATGATCGTTCCTCATTTATTGCGTTTTTCGGCTAAAAAACTAGAATTCCGCTCGATTACCAGGTTTTTGTGTGCTATTGCCCACGCCTTCCGAGTGGACCGGGCCGCCGGACTCGGATCGCCTAAAAAAATTCGGGCCATTAATTAGGACCTAAGGAAACATAGTCACCGCCTCGCCATGATCGTTCCTCATTTTTTGCATTATTTCGCCAATAAACTAGAATTCCGCCCGATTCTCATATTTTTGTGTGCTATCGCCCACGCCTTCCGAGTGGGTCGGGCCCCCCGGAGCCGGATCGCCTAAAAATTTTCCGGACTATCAAATACGACCTAAGGAACCATAGTCACCGCCCCACCATGATCGTTCCTAGTCTTTTGCATTCTTCAGCCAAAAAACTAGAACTCCGCGCGATTTCCATATTTTCGTGTGCCCACGCCTTCAAAGGGGTCCCGGGAACCCCGAACCCCGATCGCCTAAAAATTCTCCGGGCCATCAAATACGACCTAAGGAACGATAGTAACCACCCCACCATTATCGTTCCTCATTTTTTGCATTTTTCGTCCAAACAACTAGAATTCCGTGCGATTCCCATATTTTTGTGTGTTATAGCCCACGCCTTCCGAGTGGTCCCGGGACCTCTTCACCCCTATCGCCTAAAAATTTTCCGGACGATCAAATACGACCTAAGGAACCATAGTATCCACCCGCCATGATCGTTCCTCATTTTTTGCATTTCTCGGCCAATCAACTAGAATTCCGCGCGATTCCCATATTTTTGTGTGTTATAGCCCACGCCTTCCGAGTGGTCCCGGGACCTCCGGACCCCTATCGCCTAATATTTTTCCGGACTATCAAATAAGACCAAAGGAACCATAGTCACCGCCCTGCCAAGATCTTTCCACATTTTTTGCGTTTTTCGGCCAAACCACTAGAATTCCACGCGATTCCAATATTTTCGTGTCCTATAGCCCACGCCTTCCAAGTGAACCCGGGAACTCCGGACCCCTATCGCCTAAAAATTTTCCGGACTATCAAATACGACCTAAGGAACAATAGTCACCGCCCAGCCATGATCATTCCTCATTTGTTGCATTTTTCGGCCAAAAAACTAGAATTCCGCCCGATTACAATATTTTGTGTGCTATTGCCCACCCTTCCAAGTGGTTCCGGGACCCCCGGACCCCGATCGCCTAAAATTTTTCCGGGCCGTCAAATACGACCTAAGGAACCATAGTAACCGCCCTGCCATCATCGTTTCTCATTTTTTGCATTTTTCGGCCAAAAAACTAGAATTACGCCCGATTCACATATTTTCGTATGCTATACCCACGCCTTACAAGTGGTCCCGGGTCTCCGGACCCCTATCGCCTAAAACTTTTCCGGACTATCAAATAAGACCTATGGAACCATAGTCACCGCCCAGCCATGATCGTTCCTTATTTTTGGCATTTTTCGGCCAAACAACTAGAATTCTGCGCGATTCCCATATTTTTGTGTGTTATAGCCCACACCTTCCGAGTGGTCACGGGACCTCAGGACCCCTATCGCCTAAAATTTTTCTGGACTATCAAATACGACCTAAGGAACCATAGTCACCGCCCTGCCATGATCATTCCACATTTGTTGCGTTTTTCGGCCAAAAAACTAGAATTCCGCCCGATTACAATATTTTTGTGTGCTATTTATTGCCCACCCTTCCCAGTGGTTCCGGGACCCCCGGACCCCGATCGCCTAAAATTTTTCCGGGCCATCAAATACGACCTAAGGAACCATAGTAACCGCCCCGCCATCATCGTTTCTCATTTTTTGCATTTTTCGGCCAAAAAACGAGCATTACGCCCGATTCCCATATTTTCGTGTGTTATACCCACGCCTTCCAAGTGGTCCGGGGAGCCGCGGACCCCGATCGCCTAAAAATTTTCCGGACTATCAAATGCGACCTAAGGTACCATAGTCACTGCCCCACCATGATCGTTCCAAATGCTTTGCATTTTTCGGCCAAAAAACTAGAACTCCGCGCGATTTGCATATTTTAGTGCGCTATTGCTTACGCCTTCCGAGTGGTCCCGGGAGCCGTGGACCCCGTTCGCCTAAAATTTTCCGGGCCATCAAATATGACCTAAGGAACCATAGTCATCGCCCCGCCATGATCGTTCATCATTTATTGCGTTTTTCGGCCAAAAAACAAGAATTTCGCTCGATTACCATATTTTTGTGTGCTATAGCTTACGCCTTCCGAGTGGTCCCGGGAGCCGTGGACCCCGATCGCCTAAAATTGTCCGGGCCATCAAATACGACCTAAGGAACCATAGTCACCGCCCCACCATGATCGTTCCAAATGATTTGCATTTTTCGGCCAAAAAACTAGAACTCCGTGCGATTTGCATATTGTCGTGTGCTATAGCTTACGCCTTCCGAGTGGTCCCAGGAGCCGTGGACCCCGATCGCCTAAAATTTTCCGGGCCATAAAATACGACCTAAGGAACCATAGTCACCGCCCCGCCATGATCGTTCCTCATTTATTGCGTTTTTCGGCCAAAAAACTAGAATTCCGCTCGATTACCATATTTTTATGTGCTATTGCCCACGCCTTCCGAGTGGGCCGGGCCGCCGGACTCGGATCGCCTAAAAATTTTTCGGGCCATCAATTAAGACCTAAGGAACCTTAGTCACCGCCTCGCCATGATCGTTCCTCATTTTTTGCATTGTTTGGCATAAATACTAGAATTCCGCCCGATTGCCATATTTTTGTGTGCTATCGCCTACGCCTTCCGAGTGGGCCGGGCCGCCGGACTCGGATTGCCTAAAAATTTTTTGGCCATCAATTAGGACCTAAGGAACCATATTCACCGCCCCGCCATGATCGTTCCTCATTTTTTGCGTTTTTCGGCCAAACAACTAGAATTCCGCGCGATCCCATATTTTTGTGTGTTATAACCCACGCCTTCCGAGTGGTCCCGGGTCTCCGGAACCCTATCGCCTAAAATTTTTCCGGACTATCAAATAAGACCTAAGGAACCATAGTCACCGCCCAGCCAGGATCGTTCCTAGTTTTTTCCGTTTTTCGACAAAAAACTAGAATTCCGCCCGATTCCCATATTTTTGTGTGCTATCGCCCACGCCTTCCGAGTGGGTCGGGCCCCCGGAGCCGGATCGCCTAAAAATTTTCCGGACTATCAAATACGACCTAAGGAACCATAGTCACCGCCCTGCCATGATCGTTCCTAGTCTTTTGCGTTTTTCAGCCAAAAAACTAGAATTTCGCGCGATTTCCATATTTTCGTGTGCTTTAGCCCACGCCTTCCAAGGGGTCTCGGGAACCCCGATCGCCTAAAAATTTTTCGGGCCATCAAATACAACCTAAGGAACCATAGTAACCACCCCGCCATGATCGTTCCTCATTTTTTGCGTTTTTCGGCCAAACAACTAGAATTCCGCGCGATCCCATATTTTTGTGTGTTATAACCCACGCCTTCCGAGTGGTCCCGGGTCTCCGGAACCCTATCGCCTAAAATTTTTCCGGACTATCCAATGCGACCTAAGGAACCATAGTCACCGCCCAACCATGATCATTCCTCATTTGTTGCGTTTTTCGGCCAAAAAACTAGAATTTCGCCCGATTACAATATTTTTGTGTGTTATTAGCCACGCCTTCCGAGTGGTCCCGGGACCTCCTGACCCCTATCGCCTAAAATTTTTCCGGACTATCATATACGACCTAAGGAACTATAGTAACCGCCCCGCCATCATCATTTCTCATTTTTCGGCCAAAAACTAGAATTATGCCCGATTCCCATATTTTCGTGTGCTATACCCACGCCTTCCAAGTGGTCCGGGGAGCCGCTGACCCCGATCGCCTAAAGATTTTCCGGACTATCAAATACGACCTAAGGTACCATAGTCACCGCCCCACCATGATCGTTCCAAATGCTTTGCATTTTTTGGCCAAAAAATTAGAACTCCGCGCGATTTGCATATTTTAGTGTGCTATAGCTTACGCCTTCCGAGTGGTCCCGGGAGCCATGGACCCCGATCGCCTAAAATTTTCCGGGCCATCAAATACGACCTAAGGAACCATAGTCACCGCCTCGCCATGGTTATTCCTCATTTATTGTGTTTTTCGGCCAAAAAACTAGAATTCCGCTCGATTACCATATTTTTGTGTGCTATTGCCCACGCCTTCCGAGTGGATCGGGCCCCCCGGAGCCGGATCGCCTAAAAATTTTCCGGACTATCATATACGACATAAGGAACCATAGTCACCGCCCCACCATGATCGTTCCTAGTCTTTTGCATTTTTCAGCCAAAAAACTAGAATTCCGCGCGGTTTCCATATTTTCGTGTGCTTTAGCCCACGCCTTCCAAGGGGTCCCGGGAACCCCGAACCCCGATCGCCTAAAAATTTTCCGGGCCATCAAATACCACCTAAGGAACCATAGTAACCAACCCGCCATGAGCGTTCCTCATTTTTTGCGTTTTTCGGCCAAACAACTAGAATTTCGCCCAATTACAATATTTTTGTGTGCTATTGCCCACCCTTCCAAGTGGTTCCGGGACCCCCGGACCCCGATCGCCTAAAATTTTTTCGGGCCGCAAATACGACCAAAGGAACCATAGTAACAGCCCCGCCATCATCGTTTCTCATTTTTTGCATTTTTCGGCCAAAAACCTAGAATTACGCCCGATTCCCATATTTTCGTGTGCTATACCCACGCCTTCCAAGTGGTCCGGGGAGCCGCGGATCCCGATCGCCTAAAAATTTTCCGGACTATCAAATACGACCTAAAATCCATAGTCACCGCCCCACCATGATCGTTCCAAATGCTTTGAATTTTTCGGCCAAAAAACTAGAACTCCGCGCGATTTGCATATTTTAGTGTGCTATAGCTTACGCCTTCCGAGTGGTCCCGGGAGCTGTGGACCCCGATCGCCTAAAATTTCCGGGCCATCAAATACGACCTAAGGAACCATAGTCACCGCCCCGCCATGATCGTTCCTTATTTATTGCGTTTTTCAGCCAAAAAACTAGAATTCCGCTCGATTACCATATTTTTGTGTGCTATTGCCCACCCTTCCAAGTGGTTTCGGGACCCCCGGACCCCGATCGCCTAAAATTTTTCCGGGCCGTCAAATATGACCTAAGGAACCATAGTAACAGCCCCGCCATCATCGTTTCTCATTTTTTGCATTTTTTGGCCAAAAAACTAGAATTACGCCCGATTTCCATATTTTCGTGTGCTATACCCACGCCTTCCAAGTGGTCCGGGGAGCCGCGGATCCCGATCGCCTAAAAAATTTCCGGACTATCAAATACGACCTAAGGTACCATAGTCACCGCCCCACCATGATCGTTCCAAATGCTTTGCATTTTTCGGCCTAAAAACTAGAACTCCGCGCGATTTGCATATTTTAGTGTGCTATAGCTTACGCATTCCGAGTGGTCCCGGGAGCCGTGGACCCCAATCGCCTAAAATTTTCCGGGCCATCAAATACGACCTAAGGAACCATAGTCACTGCCCCGCCATGGTCGTTCCTCATTTATTGCGTTTTTCGGCCAAAAAAACTAGAATTCCGCTCGTTTACCATATTTTTATGTGCTATTGCTCACGCCTTCCGAGTGGGCCGGGCCCCCCGAAGCCGGATCGCCTAAAAATTTTTCGGACTATCATATACGACCTAAGAAACCATAGTCACCGCCCCACCATGATCGTTCCTGGTCTTTTGCATTTTTCAGCCAAAAAACTAGAATTCCGCGCGGTTTCCATATTTTCGTGTGCTTTTAGCCCACGCCTTCCAAGGGGTCCCGGGAACCCCCAACCCCGATCGCCTAAAAATTTTCCGGGCCATCAAATACCACCTAAGGAACCATAGTCACCGCCCCACCATGATCGTTCCTAGTCTTTTGCATTTTTCAGCCAAAAAACTAGAATTCCGCGCGGTTTCCATATTTTCGTGTGCTTTAGCCCACGCCTTCCAAGGGGTCCCGGGAACCCCGAACCCCGATCGCCTAAAAATTTTCCGGGCCATCAAATACCACCTAAGGAACCATAGTAACCAACCCGCCATGAGCGTTCCTCATTTTTTGCGTTTTTCGGCCAAACAACTAGAATTTCGCCCAATTACAATATTTTTGTGTGCTATTGCCCACCCTTCCAAGTGGTTCCGGGACCCCCGGACCCCGATCGCCTAAAATTTTTCCGGGCCGCAAATACGACCTAAGGAACCATAGTAACAGCCCCGCCATCATCGTTTCTCATTTTTTGCATTTTTCGGCCAAAAACCTAGAATTACGCCCGATTCCCATATATTCGTGTGCTATACCCACGCCTTCCAAGTGGTCCGGGGAGCCGCGGATCCCGATCGCCTAAAAATTTTCCGGACTATCAAATACGACCTAAGATCCATAGTCACCGCCCCACCATGATCGTTCCAAATGCTTTGCATTTTTCGGCCAAAAAACTAGAACTCCGCGCGATTTGCATATTTTAGTGTGCTATAGCTTACGCCTTCCGAGTGGTCCCGGGAGCTGTGGACCCCGATCGCCTAAAATTTTCGGGCCATCAAATACGACCTAAGGAACCATAGTCATCGCCCTGCCATGATCGTTCCTTATTTATTGCGTTTTTCGGCCAAAAAACTAAAATTCCGCTCGATTACCATATTTTTGTGTGCTATTGCCCACCCTTCCAAGTGGTTTCGGGACCCCCGGACCCCGATCGCCTAAAATTTTTCCGGGCCGTCAAATATGACCTAAGGAACCATAGTAACAGCCCCGCCATCATCGTTTCTCATTTTTTGCATTTTTTGGCCAAAAAACTAGAATTACGCCCGATTTCCATATTTTCGTGTGCTATACCCACGCCTTCCAAGTGGTACGGGGAGCCGCGGATCCCGATCGCCAAAAAAATTTCCGGACTATCAAATACGACCTAAGGTACCATAGTCACCGCCCCACCATGATCGTTCCAAATGCTTTGCATTTTTCGGCCTAAAAACTAGAACTCCGCGCGATTTGCATATTTTAGTGTGCTATAGCTTACGCATTCCGAGTGGTCCCGGGAGCCGTGGACCCCAATCGCCTAAAATTTTCCGGGCCATCAAATACGACCTAAGGAACCATAGTCACTGCCCCGCCATGGTCGTTCCTCATTTATTGCGTTTTTCGGCCAAAAAACTAGAATTCCGCTCGTTTACCATATTTTTATGTGCTATTGCCCACGCCTTCCGAGTGGGCCGGGCCCCCCGGAGCCGGATCGCCTAAAAAATTTTCGGACTATCATATACGACCTAAGGAACCATAGTCACCGCCCCACCATGATCGTTCCTGGTCTTTTGCATTTTTCAGCAAAAAAACTAGAATTCCGCGCGGTTTCCATATTTTCGTGTGCTTTAGCCCACGCCTTCCAAGGGGTCCCGGGAACCCCGAACCCCGATCGCCTAAAAATTTTCCGGGACATCAAATACCACCTAAGGAACCATAGTAACCAACCCGCCATGAGCGTTCCTCATTTTTTGCGTTTTTCGGCCAAACAACTAGAATTTCGCCCAATTACAATATTTTTGTGTGCTATTGCCCACCCTTCCAAGTGGTTCCGGGACCCCCGGACCCCGATCGCCTAAAATTTTTTCGGGCCGCAAATACGACCTAAGGAACCATAGTAACAGCCCCGCCATCATCGTTTCTCATTTTTTGCATTTTTCGGCCAAAAACCTAGAATTACGCCCGATTCCCATATTTTCGTGTGCTATACCCACGCCTTCCAAGTGGTCCGGGGAGCCGCGGACCCCGATCGCCTAAAAATTTTCCGGACTATCAAATACGACCTAAGGTACCATAGTCACCGCCCCACCATGATCGTTCCAAATGCTTTGCATTTTTCGGCCAAAAAACTAGAACTCCGCGCGATTTGCATATTTTAGTGTGCTATAGCTTACGCCTTCCGAGTGGTCCCGGGAGCCGTGGACCCCGATCACCTAAAATTTCCGGGCCATCAAATATGACCTAAGGAACCATAGTCACCGCCCCGCCATGATCGTTCCTTATTTATTGCGTTTTTCGGCCAAAAAACTAGAATTCCGCTCGATTACCATATTTTTGTGTGCTATTGCCCACCCTTCCAAGTGGTTTCGGGACCCCCGGACCCCGATCGCCTAAACTTTTTCCGGGCCGTCAAATACGACCTAAGGAACCATAGTAACAGCCCCGCCATCATCGTTTCTCATTTTTTGTATTTTTTGGCCAAAAACCTAGAATTACGCCCGATTCCCATATTTTCGTGTGCTATACCCACGCCTTCCAAGTGGTCCGGGGAGCCGCGGACCCCGATCGCCTAAAAATTTTCCGGACTATCAAATACGACCTAAGGTACCATAATCACCGCCCCACCATGATCGTTCCAAATGCTTTGCATTTTTCGGCCAAAAAACTAGAACTCCGCGCGATTTGCATATTTTAGTGTGCTATAGCTTACGCATTCCGAGTGGTCCCGAGAGCCGTGGACCCCAATCGCCTAAAATTTCCCGGGCCATCAAATACGACCTAAGGAACCATAGTCATCGCCCCTCCATGATCGTTCCTCATTTATTGCGTTTTTCGGCCAAAAAACTAGAATTCCGCTCGATTACCATATTTTTGTGTGCTATAGCTTACGCCTTCTGAGTGGTCCCGGGAGCCGTGGACCCCGATCGCCTAAAATTTTCCGGGCCATCAAATACAACCTAAGGAACCATAGTCACCGCCCCGCCATGATCGTTCCTCATTTATTGCGTTTTTCAGCCAAAAAACTAGAATTCCGCTCGATTACCATATTTTTGTGTGCTATTGCCCACGCCTTCCGAGTGGGCCAGGCCGCCGGACTCGGATCGCCTAAAAAACTTTTTGGGCCATCAATTAGGACCTAAGGAACCATAGTCACCGCCTCGCCATGATCGTTCCTCATTTTTGGCATATCTTGGCCAAAAAACTAGAATTCCGCCCGATTCCCATATTTTTGTATGCTATCGCCCACGCCTTCCGAGTGGGTCGGGCCCCCGGAGCCGGATCGCCTAAAAATTTTCCTGACTATCAAATACGACCTAAGGAACCATAGTCACCACCCCGCTATGATCGTTCCTAGTCTTTTGCGTTTTTCAGCCAAAAAACTAGAATTCCGCGCGATTTCCATATTTTCGTGTGCTTTAGCCCACGCCTTCCAAGGGGTCCCCGGAACCCTGAACCCCGATCGCCTAAAAAATTTCCGGGCCATCAAATACGACCTAAGGAACCATAGTATCCGCCCCGCCATGATCGTTCCTCATTTTTTGCGTTTTTCGGCCAAACAACTAGAATTCCGCGCGATCCCATATTTTTGTGTGTTATAGCCCACGCCTTCCGAGTGGTCCCGGGTCTCCGGACCCCTATCGCCTAAAATTTTTCCGGACTATCAAATAAGACCTAAGGAACCATAGTCACCGCCCAGCCATGATCGTTCCTAGTTTTTTCCGTTTTTCGGCAAAAAAACTAGAATTCCGCGCGATTCTTATATTTTCGTGTCTTATAGCCCACGCTTTCCGAGTGGTCCCGGGTCTCCGGACCCCTATCGCCTAAAATTTTTCCGGACTATCAAATAAGACCTAAGGAACCATAGTCACCGCCCATCCATGATCGTTCCTCATTTATTGCGTTTTTCAGCCAAAAAACTAGAATTTCGCTCGATTACCATATTTTTTTGTGCTATTGCCCACGCCTTCCGAGTGGGCCGGGCCGCCGGACTCGGTTCGCCTAAAAATATTTCGGGCCATCAATTAGGACCTAAGGAACCATAGTCACCACCTCGCCATGATCGTTCCTCATTTTTTGTATTTCTTGGCCAAAAAACTAGAATTCCGCCCGATTCCCATATTTTTGTGTGCTATCGCCCACACCTTCCGAGTGGGTCGGCCCCCCCGGAGCCGGATCGCCTAAAAATTTTCCGGACTATCAAATACGACCTAAGGAACCATAGTCACCACCCCGCCATGATCGTTCCCAGTCTTTTGCGTTTTTCAGCCAAAAAACTAGAATTCCGCGCGATTTCCATATTTTCGTGTGCTTTAGCCCACGCCTTCCAAGGGGTCCCGGGAAACCCGGACCCCGATCGCCTAAAATTTTTCCGGGCCATCAAATACGACCTAAGGAACCATAGTAACAGCCCCGCCATCATCGTTTCTCATTTTTTGCATTTTTCGGCCAAAAAACTAGAATTACGCCCGATTCCCATATTTTCGTGTGCTATACCCATGACTTCCAAGTGGTCCGGGGAGCCGCGGACCCCGATCGCCTAAAAAATTTTCCGGACTATCAAATACGACCTAAGGTACCATAGTCACTGCTCCACCATGATCGTTCCAAATGCTTTGCATTTTTCGGCCAAAAAACTAGAACTCCGCGCGATTTGCATATTTTAGTGTGCTATAGCTTACGCCTTCCGAGTGGTCCCGAAAGCCGTGGACCCCAATCGCCTAAAATTTCCTGGGACATCAAATGCGACCTAAGGAACCATAGTCACCGCCCCGCCATGATCGTTCCTCATTTATTGCATTTTTCGGCCAAAAAACTAGAATTCCACTCGATTACCATATTTTTGTGTGCTATAGCTTACGCCTTCCGATTAGTCCCGGGAGCCGTGGACCCCGATCGTCTAAAATTTTCCGGGCCATCAAATACGACCTAAGGAACCATAGTCACCGCCCCGCCATGATCGTTCCTCATTTATTGCGTTTTTCGGCCAAAAAACTAAAATTCCGCCCGATTACAATATTTTTGTGTGCTATTGCCCACCCTTCCAAGTGGTTCCGGGACCCCCGGACCCCGATCGCCTAAAATTTTTCCGGGCCGTCAAATATGACCTAAGGAACCATAGTAACAGCCCCGCCATCATCGTTTCTCATTTTTTGCATTTTTCGGCCAAAAAACTAGAATTACGCCCGATTCCCATATTTTCGTGTGCTATACCCACGACTTCCAAGTGGTCCGGGGAGCCGCGGACCCCGATCGCCTAAAAAATTTTCCGGACTATCAAATACGACCTAAGGTACCATAGTCACTGCCCCACCATGATCGTTCCAAATGCTTTGCATTTTTCGGCCAAAAAACTATAACTCCGCGCGATTTGCATATTTTAGTGTGCTATAGCTTACGCCTTCCGAGTGGTCCCGGGAGCCGTGGACCCCGATCGCCTAAAATTTTCCGGGCCATCAAATATGACCTAAGGAACCATAGTCATCGCCCCGCCATGATCGTTCCTCATTTATTGCGTTTTTCGGCCAAAAAACTAGAATTTCGCTCGATTACCATATTTTTGTGTGCTATAGCTTACGCCTTCCGAGTGGTCCCGGGAGCCGTGGACCCCGATCGCCTAAAATTTTCCGGGCCATCAAATACGACCTAAGGAACCATAGTCACTGCCCCGCCATGATCGTTCCTCATTTATTGCGTTTTTCAGCCAAAAAACTAGAATTCCGCTCGATTACCATATTTTTGTGTGCTATTGCCCACGCCTTCCGAGTGGGCCGGGCCGCCGGACTCGGATCGTCTAAAATCTTTTCGTGTCATCAATTAGGACCTAAGGAACCATAGTCACTGCCTTGCCATGATCGTTACTCATTTTTTGCATTTCTTGGCCAAAAAACTAGAATTTTGCCCGATTCCCATATTTTTGTGTGCTATCGCCCACGCCTTCCGAGTGGGTCGGGCCCCCCGGAGCCAGATCGCCTAAAAATTTTCCGGACTATTAAATACGACCTAAGGAACCATATTCACCGCCCCGCCATGATCGTTCCTAGTCTTTTGCGTTTTTCAGCCAAAAAACTAGAATTCCGCGCGATTTCCAAGGGGTCCAAGTGTCTCCGGACCCCTATCGCCTAAAAATTTTCCGGGCCATCAAATACGACCAAAGGAACCATAGGAACCACCTAGCCATGATCATTCCTAGTTTTTTCCGTTTTTCGGCCAAACAACTAGAATTCCGCGCGATTCTTATATTTTCGTGTCCTATAGCCCACGCCTTCCGAGTGGTCCCGGGTCTCCGGACCCCTATCGCCTAAAATTTTTCCGGACTATCAAATAAGACCTAAGGAACCATAGTCACCGCCCATCCATGATCATTCCTCATTTGTTGTGTTTTTCGGCCAAAAAACTAGAATTCCACCCGATTATAATATTTTTGTGTGCTATTGCCCACCCTTCAAAGTGGTTCCGGGACCCCCGGACCCCGATCGCCTAAAGATTTTCCAGACTATCAAATACAACCTAAGGTACCATAGTCACCGCCCCACCATGATCGTTCCAAATGCTTTGCATTTTTCGGCCAAAAAATTAGAACTCCGCACGATTTGCATATTTTAGTGTGCTATAGCTTACGCCTTCCGAGTGGTCCCGAGAGCCGTGCACCCCAATCGCCTAAAATTTTCCGGGCCATCAAATACGACCTAAGGAACCATAGTCATCGCCCCGCCATGATCGTTCCTCATTTATTTCGTTTTTCGGCCAAAAAACTAGAATTCCGCTCGATTACCATATTTTTGTGTGCTATTGCCCACGCCTTCCGAGTGGGCCGGGCCGCCGGACTCGGATCGCCTAAAATCTTTTCGGGCCATCGATTAGGACCTAAGGAACCATAGTCACCTCCTCGCCATGATCATTCCTCATTTTTTGCATTTTTTTGCCAAAAAGATAGAATTTCGCTCGATTACCATATTTTTGTGTGCTATTGCCCACACCTTCCAAGTGGGCCGGGCCGCCGGACTCGGATCGTCTAAAAAAATTTCGGGCCATAAATTAGGACCTAAGGAACCATAGTCACCGCCTCACCATGATCGTTCCTCATGTTTTGTATTTTTTGGCCAAAAAACTAGAATTCCGCCCGATTCCCATATTTTTGTGTGCTATCGCCCACGCCTTCCGAGTGGGTTGGGCCCCCGGAGCCGGATCACCTAAAAATTTTTCGGACTACCAAATACAACCTAAGGAACCATAGTCACCGCCCCGCCATGATCGTTCCTAGTCTTTTGCGTTTTTCAGCCAAAAAACTAGAATTCCGCGCGATTTCCATATTTTCGTGTGCTTTAGCCCACGCTTTCCAAGGGGTCCTGGGAACCCCGATCGCCTAAAAATTTTCCGGGCCATCAAATACGACCTAAGGAACCATAGTAACCACCCCGCCATGATCGTTCCTCATTTTTTGCGTTTTTCGGCCAAACAATTAGAATTCCGCGCGATTCCCATATTTTTGTGTGTTATAGCCCACGCCTTCCGAGTGGTCCCGGGACCTCCTGATCCCTATCGCCTAAAATTTTTCTAGACTATCAAATACGACCTAAGGAACCATAGTATCTGCCCCGCCATCATCGTTTCTCATTTTTTGCATTTTTCGGCCAAAAAACTAGAATTACGCCCGATTCCCATATTTTCGTGTGCTATACCCATGCCTTCCAAGTGGTCCGGGTAGCCGCGGACACCGATCACCTAAAAATTTTCCGGTCTATCAAATACGACCTAAGGTACCATAGTCACCGCCCCACCATGATCGTTCCAAATGCTTTGCATGTTTCGGCCAAAAAACTAGAACTCCGCGCGATTTGCATATTTTAGTGTGCTATAGCTTACGCCTTCCGAGTGGTCCCAGGAGCCGTGGGCCCCGATCGCCTAAAATTTTCCGGGCCATCAAATATGACCTAAGGAACCATAGTCACCTCCCCGCCATGATCGTTCCTCATTTATTGCGTTTTTCGGCCAAAAAACTAGAATTCCGCTCGATTACCATATTTTTGTGTGCTATTGCCCACACCTTCCGAGTGGGCCGTGCCGCCGGACTCAGATCGCCTAAAAACTTTCGGGCCATCAATTAGGACCTAAGGAACCATAGTCACCGCCTCGCCATGATCGTTCCTCATTTTTTGCATTTTTTGGCCAAAAAATAAAATTCCGCTCGATTACCATATTTTTGTGTTTGCTATTGCCCACGCCTTCCGAGTGGGCCGGGCCGCCGGACTCGGATCGCCTTAAAACTTTTTGGGCCATCAATTAGGACCTAAGGAACCATAGTCACCGCCTCGCCATGATCGTTCCTCATTTTTTTGCATTTTTTGGTCAAAAAACTAGAATTCCGCCCGATTCCCATATTTTTGTGTGCTATCGCCCACGCCTTCCGAGTGGGTCGGGCCCCCCGGAGCCGGATCGCCTAAAAATTTTCCAGACTATCAAATACGACCTAAGGAACCATAGTCACCATCCCGCCATGATCGTTCCTAGTCTTTTGCGTTTTTCAGCCAAAAAACTAGAATTCCACACGATTTCCATATTTTCGTGTGCTTTAGCCCACGCCTTCCAAGAGGTCCCGGGAACCCCAAACCCCGATCGCCTAAAAATTTTCCGGGCCATCAAATACCACCTAAGGAACAATAGTAACCACCCCACCATGATCGTTCCTCATTTTTTGCATTTTTCGGCCAAACAACTAGAATTCCGCGCGATTCCCTTATTTTTGTGTGTTATAGCCCACGCCTTCCGAGTGGTCCCGGGACCTCCTGACCCCTATCGCCTAAAATTTTTTCGGACTATCAAATACGACCTAAGGAACCATATTATCCGCCCCGCCATCATCGTTTCTCATTTTTTGCATTTTTCGGCCAAAAAACTAGAATTACGCCCGATTCCCATATTTTCGTGTGCTATACACACGCCTTCCAAGTGGTCCGGGGAGCCGTGGACCCCGATTGCCTAAAAATTTTCCGGTCTATCAAATACGACCTAAGGTACCATAGTCACCGCCCCACCATGATCGTTCCAAATGCTTTGCATTTTTCGGCCAAAAAACTAGAACTCCGCGCGATTTGCATATTTTAGTGTGCTATAGCTTACGCCTTCCGAGTGGTCCCGGGAGCCGTGGACCCCGATCGCCTAAAATTTTTCGGGCCATCAAATACGACCTAAGGAACCATAGTCACCGCCCCGCCATGATCGTTCCTCATTTATTGCATTTTTCGGCCAAAAAACTAGAATTCCGCTCGATTACCATATTTTTGTGTGCTATTTCCCACGCATTCTGAGTGGGCTGGGCCGCCGGACTCGGATCCCCTAAAAACTTTTCGGGCCATCAATTAGGACCTAAGGAACCATAGTCACCACCTCGCCATGATCGTTGCTCATTGTTTTGCATTTTTTGGCCAAAAAATTAGAATTCCGCCCGATTCAAATATTTTTGTGTGCTATCGCCCACGCCTTCCGAGTGGGTCAGGCCCCCAGGAGCTGGATCGCCTAAAAATTTTCCGGACTATCAAATACGACCTAAGGAACCATAGTCACCGCCCCGCCATGATCGTTCCTAGTCTTTTGCGTTTTTCAGCCAAAAAACTAGAATTTCGCACGATTTCCATATTTTCGTGTGCTTTAGCCCACGCCTTCCAAGGGGTCCCGGGAACCCCGAACCCCGATCGCCTAAAAATTTTCCGGGCCATCAAATACGACCTAAGGAACAATATTAACCACCCCGCCATGATCGTTCCTCATTTTTTGCATTTTTCGGCGAAACAACTAGAATTCCGCGCGATTCCCTTATTTTTTGTGTGTGCCCACGCCTTCCGAGTGGTCCCAGGACCTCTTGACTCCTATCGCCTAAAATTTTTCCGTACTATCAAATACGACCTAAGGAACTATAGTATCCGCCCCGCCATCATCGTTTCTCATTTTTTGCATTTTTCGGCCAAAAAACTAGAATTACGCCCGACTCCCATATTTTCGTGTGCTATACCCACGCCTTCCAAGAGGTCAGGGGAGCCGCGGACCCCGATAGCCTAAAAATTTCCTGGTCTATCAAATATGACCTAAGGTACCATAGTCACCGCCCCACCATGATCGTTCCAAATGCTTTGCATTTTTCGGCCAAAAAACTAGAACTCCGCGCGATTTGCATATTTTAGTGTGCTATAGCTTACGCCTTCCGAGTGGTCCCGGGAGCCGTGGACCCCGATCGCCTAAAATTTTCCGGGCCATCAAATACGACCTAAGGTACCATAGTCACCGCCCCGCCATGATCGTTCCTCATTTATTGCGTTTTTCGGCCAAAAAACTAGAATTCCGCTCGATTATCATATTTTTGTGTGCTATTGCCCACGCCTTCCGAGTGGGCCGGGCCGCCGGACTCAGATCGCCTAAAAACTTTTTGGGCCATCAATTAGGACCTAAGGAACCATAGTCACCGCCTCGCCATGATCGTTCCTCATTTTTTGCATTTTTTGGCCAAAAAATAGAATTTCGCTCGATTACCATATTTTTGTGTGCTATTGCCCACGCTTTCCGAGTGGGCCGGGCCGCCGGACTCGGATCGCCTAAAAACATTTCGGGCGATTAATTAGGAACTAAGGAACCATAGGTACCGCCTCGCCATGATCGTTCCTCATTTATTGCATTTTTCATCCAAAAAACTAGAATTCCGCTCGATTATCATATTTTTGTGTGCTATTGCCCACGCCTTCCGAGTGGGCCAGGCCACCGAACTCGGATCGCCTAAAAACTTTTCGAGCCATCAATTAGGACCTAAGGAACCATATTCACCGCTTCGCCATGATCGTTCCTCATTTTTTGCATTTTTTGGCCAAAAAAATATAATTCCGCTCGATTATATTTTTGTGTGCTATTGCCCACGCCTTCCGAGTGGGCCGGGCCGCCGGACTCGGATCGCCTAAAAATATTTTGGGCCATCAATTAGGAACTAAGGAACCATAGGTACCGCCTCGCCATGATATTTCCTCATTTATTGCATTTTTCATCCAAAAAACTAGAATGCCGCTCGCTTATCATATTTTTGTGTGCTATTGCCCACGCCTTCAGAGTGGGCCGGGCCGCCGGACTCGGATCGCCTAAAAACTTTTCGGGCCATCAATTAGGACCTAAGGAACCATAGTCACCGCCTCGCCATGAACGTACCTCATTCTTTGCATTTTTCTGCCAAACAACTAGAATTCCGCGCGATTTCCATATTTTCGTGTGCTTTAGCCCACGCCTTCCAAGGGGTCCCGGGAACCCCGAACCCCGATCGCCTAAAAAATTTCCGGGCCATCAAATACCACCCAAGTAACCACCCCGCCATGATCGTTCCTTATTTTTTGCATTTTTCGTCCAAACAACTAGAATTCCGCGCGATTCCCATATTTTTGTGTGTTATAGCCCACACCTTCCGAGTGGTCCCGGGACCTCCGGACCCCTATCGCCTAAAATTTTTCCGGACTATGAAATATGACATAAGGAACCATAGTATCCGCCCCGCCATCATGGTTTCTCATTTTTTGCATTTTTCATCCAAAAAACTAGAATTACGCCCGATTCCCATATTTTCGTGTGCTATACCCATGCCTTCCAAGTGGTCCGGGGAGCCGCGGACACCGATCGCCTAAATATTTTTCGGTCTATCAAATACGACCTAAGGTACCATAGTCACCGCCCCACCATGATCGTTCCAAATGCTTTGCATGTTTCGGCCAAAAAACTAGAACTCCGCGCGATTTACATATTTTAGTGTGCTATAGCTTACGCCTTCCGAGTGGTCCCGGGAGCCGTGGGCCCCGATCGCCTAAAATTTTCCGGGCCATCAAATACGACCTAAGGAACCATAGTCACCTCTCCGCCATGATCGTTCCTCATTTATTGCGTTTTTCGGCCAAAAAACTAGAATTCCGCTCGATTATCATATTTTTGTGTGTTATTGCCCACGCCTTCTGAGTGGGCCGAGCCGCCGGACTCAGATCGCCTAAAAACTTTTCGGGCCTTCAATTAGGACCTAAGGAACCATAGTCACCGCCTCGCCATGATCGTTCCTCATTTTTTGCATTTTTGGCCAAAAAAATAGAATTCCGCTCGATTACCATATTTTTGTCTATTGCCCACGCCTTCCGAGTGGGCCGGGCCGCCGGACTCGGATCGCCTAAAAAAATTTCGGGCCATCAATTAGGAACTAAGGAACCATATGTACCGCCTCGCCATGATCGTTCCTCATTTATTGCATTTTTCATCCAAAAAACTAGAATTCCGCTCGATTTTCATATTTTTGTGTGCTATTGCCCACGCCTTCCGAGTGGGCCAGGCCGCCGGACTCGGATCGCCTAAAAACTTTTCGGGCCATCAATTAGGACCTAAGGAACCATAGTCACCGCCTCTCCATGATCGTTCCTCATTTTTTGCATTTTTCAGCCAAAAACTAGGATTCCGCGCGATTTCCATATTTTCGTGTGCTTTAGCCCACATCTTCCAAGGGGACCCGGGAACCCCGAACCCCGATCGCCTAAAAAATTTTCGGGCCATCAAATACCACCTAAGGAACCATAGTAACTACCCCGCCATGATCGTTCCTCATATTTTGCGTTTTTCGGCCAAACAACTAGAATTACACGCGATTCCCATATTTTTGTGTGTTATAGCCCATGCCTTCCGAGTGGTCCCGGGACCTCCTGACCCCTATCGCCTAAAAATTTTCCGGACTATCAAATACGACCTAAGGAACCATAGTATCCGCCCCGCTATGATCGTTCCTTATTTTTTGCATTTTTCGGCCAAACAACTAGAATTCCGCGTGATTCCCATATTTTTGTGTGTTATAGCCCACACCTTCCGAGTGGTCCAGGGACCTCCGGACCCCTATCGCCTAAAATTTTTCCGGACTATAAAATACGACATAAGGAACCATAGTATCTGCCCCTCCATCATGGTTTCTCATTTTTTGCAATTTTCATCCAAAAAACTAGAATTACGCCCGATTCCCATATTTTCGTGTGCTATACCCATGCCTTCCAAGTGGTCCGGGGAGCCGCGGACACCGATCGCCTAAAAATTTTCTGGTCTATCAAATACGACCTAAGGTACCATAGTCACCGCCCCACCATGATCGTTCCAAATGCTTTGCATGTTTCGGCCAAAAAACTAGAACTCCGCGCGATTTGCATATTTTAGTGTGCTATAGCTTACGCCTTCCGAGTGGTCCCGGGAGCCGTGGGCCCCGATCGCCTAAAATTTTCCGGGCCATCAAATACGACCTAAGGAACCATAGTCACCTCCCCGCCATGATCGTTCCTCATTTATTGCATTTTTCGGCCAAAAAACTAGAATTCCGCTCGATTACCATATTTTTGTGTGCTATTGCCCACGCCTTCCGAGTGGGCCGTGCCGCCGGACTCAGATCGCCTAAAAACTTTCGGGCCATCAATTAGGACCTAAGGAACCATAGTCACCGCCTCGCCATGATCTTTCCTCATTTATTGCATTTTTCATCCAAAAAACTAGAATTCCGCTCGATTATCATATTTTTGTGTGCTATTGCCCACGCCTTCCGAGTGGGCCGGGCCGCCGGACTCGGATCGCCTAAAAACTTTTCGGGCCATCAATTAGGACCTAAGGAACCATAGTCACCGCCTCGCCATGATCGTTCCTCATTTTTTGCATTTTTCAGCCAAAAACTAGGATTCCGCGCGATTTCCATATTTTCGTGTGTTTTAGCCCACGCCTTCCGAGGGGACCCGGGAACCCCGAACCCCGATCGCCTAAAAAATTTTCGGGCCATCAAATACCACCTAAGGAACCATAGTAACTACCCCGCCATGATCGTTCCTCATATTTTGCGTTTTTCGGCCAAACAACTAGAATTACACGCGATTCCCATATTTTTGTGTGTTATAGCCCATGCCTTCCGAGTGGTCCCGGGACCTCCTGACCCCTATCGCCTAAAAATTTTCCGGACTATCAAATATGACCTAAGGAACCATAGTATCCGCCCCGCTATGATCGTTCCTTATTTTTTGCGTTTTTCGGCCAAACAACTTGAATTCCGCGCGATTCCCATATTTTTGTGTGTTATAGCCCACACCTTCCGAGTGGTCCCGGGACCTCCGGACCCCTATCGCCTAAAATTTTTCCGGACTATAAAATACGACATAAGGAACCATAGTATCTGCCCCTCCATCATGGTTTCTCATTTTTTGCAATTTTCATCCAAAAAACTAGAATTACGCCCGATTCCCATATTTTCGTGTGCTATACCCATGCCTTCCAAGTGGTCCGGGGAGCCGCGGACACCGATCGCCTAAAAATTTTCTGGTCTATCAAATACGACCTAAGGTACCATAGTCACCGCCCCACCATGATCGTTCCAAATGCTTTGCATGTTTCGGCCAAAAAACTAGAACTCCGCGCGATTTGCATATTTTAGTGTGCTATAGCTTACGCCTTCCGAGTGGTCCCGGGAGCCGTGGGCCCCGATCGCCTAAAATTTTCCGGGCCATCAAATACGACCTAAGGAACCATAGTCACCTCCCCGCCATGATCGTTCCTCATTTATTGCATTTTTCGGCCAAAAAACTAGAATTCCGCTCGATTACCATATTTTTGTGTGCTATTGCCCACGCCTTCCGAGTGGGCCGTGCCGCCGGACTCAGATCGCCTAAAAACTTTCGGGCCATCAATTAGGACCTAAGGAACCATAGTCACTGCCTCGCCATGATCGTTCCTCATTTTTTGCATTTTTTGGCCAAAAAAATAAAATTCCGCTCGATTACCATATTTTTGTGTGCTATTGCCCACGCCTTCCGAGTGGGCCGGGCCGCCGGACTCGGATCGCCTTAAAACTTTTCGGGCCATCAATTAGGACCTAAGGAACCATAGTCACCGCCTCGCCATGATCGTTCCTCATTTTTTGCATTTTTTGGCCAAAAAACTAGAATTCCGCCCGATTCCCATATTTTTGTGTGCTATCGCCCACGCCTTCCGAGTGGGCCGGGCCCCCGGAGACGGATTGCCTAAAAATTTTCTGGACTATCAAATACGACCTAAGGAACCATAGTTACCGCCTCGCCATGATCGTTCCTCATTTTTTGCATTTTTTGGCCAAAAAAATAGAATTCCGCTCGATTAGCATATTTTTGTGTGCTATTGCCCACGCATTCCGAGTGGGCCGGGCCGCCGGACTCGGATCGCCTAAAAACATTTCGGGCCATCAATTAGGACCTAAGGAACCATAGTCACTGCCTCGCCATGATCGTTCCTCATTTTTTGCATTTTTTGGCCAATAAACTAGAATTCCGCCCGATTCCCATATTTTTGTGTGCTATCGCCCACGCCTTCCAAGTGGGTCGGGCCCCCGGATCCGGATCGCCTAAAAATTTTCCGGACTATCAAATACAACCTAAGGAACCATAGTCACCGCCCCGCCATGATCGTTCCTAGTCTTTTACGTTTTTCAGCCAAAAAACTAGAATTCCGCACGATTTCCATATTTTCGTGTGCTTTAACCCACGCCTTCCAAGGGGTCCCGGGAACCCCGAACCCCGATCGCCTAAAAATTTTCCGGGCCATCAAATACCACCTAAGGAACAATATTAACCACCCCTCCATGATCGTTCCTCATTTGTTGCGTTTTTCGGCCAAACAACTAGAATTTCGCGCGATTCCCTTATTTTTGTGTGTTATAGCCCACGCCTTCCGAGTGGTCCCGGGACCTCCTGACTCCTATCGCCTAAAATTTTTCCGTACTATCAAATACGACCTAAGGAACTATAGTATCCGCCCCGCCATCATCGTTTCTCATTTTTTGCATTTTTCGGCCAAAAAACTAGAATTACGCCCGACTCCCATATTTTCGTGTGCTATACACACGCCTTCCAAGAGGTCAGGGGAGCCGCAGACCCCGATAGCCTAAAAATTTCCTGGTCTATCAAATATGACCTAAGGTACCATAGTCACCGCCCCACCATGATCGTTCCAAATGCTTTGCATTTTTCGGCCAAAAAACTAGAACTCCGTGCGATTTGCATATTTTAGTGTGCTATAGCTTACGCCTTTCGAGTGGTCCCGGGAGCCGTGGACCCCGATCCCCTAAAATTTTCCGGGCCATCAAATATAACCTAAGGAACCATAGTCACCGCCCCGCCATGATTGTTCCTCATTTATTGCGTTTTTCGGCCAAAAAACTAGAATTTCGCTCGATTATCATATTTTTGTGTGCTATTGCCCGCGCCTTCCGAGTGGGCCGGGCCGCCGGACTCAGATCGCCTAAAAACTTTTCGGGCCATCAATTAGGACCTAAGGAACCATAGTCACCGCCTCGCCATGATCGTTCCTCATTTTTTGCATTTTTTGGCCAAAAAAAATAGAATTCGGCTCGATTACCATATTTTTGTGTGCTATTGCCAACGCTTTCCGAGTGGGCCGGGCCGCGGGACTCGGATCGCCTAAAAAAATTTTGGGCCATCAATTAGGAACTAAGGAACCATAGGTACCGCCTCGCCATGATCGTTCCTCATTTATTGCATTTTTCATCCAAACAACTAGAATTCCGCTCGATCATCATATTTTTGTGTGCTATTGCCCACGCCTTCCGTGTGGGCCGGGCCGCCGAACTCGGATCGCCTAAAAACTTTTCGGGCCATCAATTAGGAACTAAGGAACCATAGTCACCACCTCGCCATGATCGTTCCTCATTTTTTGCATTTTTTGGCCAAAAAATTAGAATTCCGCTTGATTACCATATTTTTGTGTTCTATTGCCCACGCCTTCCGAGTGGGCCGGGCCGCCGGACTCGGATCGCCTAAAAAAATTTTGGGCCATCAATTAGGAACTAAGGAACCATAGGTACCGCCTCGCCATGATATTTCCTCATTTATTGCATTTTTCATCCAAAAAACTAGAATTCCGCTCGATTATCATATTTTTGTGTGCTATCGCCCACGCCTTCCGAGTGGGCCGGGCCGCCGGACTCGAATCGCCTAAAAACTTTTCGGGCCATCAATTAGGACCTAAGGAACCATAGTCACCGCCTCGCCATGATCGTTCCTCATTTTTTGATTTTTCAGCCAAAAAACTAGAATTTCGCGCGATTTCCATATTTTCGTGTGCTTAAGCCCACGCCTTCCAAGGGGTCCCGGGAACCCCGAACCCCGATCGCCTAAAAAATTTTTGGGCCATCAAATACCACCTAAGGAACCATAGTAACCACCTCGCCATGATCGTTCCTCATATTTTGCATTTTTCGGCCAAACAACTAGAATTACACGCGATTCCCATATTTTTGTGTGTTATAGCCCACGCCTTCCGAGTGGTCCCGGGACCTCCTGACCCCTATCGCCTAAAAATTTTCCGGACTATCAAATACGACCTAAGGAACCATAGTATCCGCCCCGCCATGATCGTTCCTTATTTTTTGCGTTTTTCGGCCAAACAACTAGAATTCCGCGCGATTCCCATATTTTTGTGTGTTATAGCCCACACCTTCCGAGTGGTCCCGGGACCTCCGGACCCCTATCGCCTAAAATTTTTCCGGACTATGAAATACGACATAAGGAACCATAGTATCCGCCCCGCCATCATGGTTTCTCATTTTTTGCATTTTTCATCCAAAAAACTAGAATTACGCCCGATTCCCATATTTTCGTGTGCTATACCCATGCCTTCCAAGTGGTCCGGGGAGCCGCGGACACCGATCGCCTAAAAATTTTCCGGTCTATCAAATACGACCTAAGGTACCATAGTCACCGCCCCACCATGATCGTTCCAAATGCTTTGCATGTTTCGGCCAAAAAACTAGAACTCCGCGCGATTTGCATATTTTAGTGTGCTATAGCTTACGCCTTTCGAGTGGTCCCAGGAGCCGTGGGCCCCGATCGCCTAAGGAACCATAGTCACCTCCCCGCCATGATCGTTCCTCATTTATTGCGTTTTTCAGCCAAAAAACTAGAATTCCGCTCGATTACCATATTTTTGTGTGCTATTGCCCACGCCTTCCGAGTGGGCTGGGCCGCCGGACACGGATCCCCTAAAAACTTTTCGGGCCATCAATTAGGACCTAAGGAACCATAGTCACCGCCTCGCCATGATCATTGCTCATTTTTTTTCATTTTTTTGCCAAAATATTAGAATTCCGCCCGATTCCCATATTTTTGTGTGCTATCGCCCACGCCTTCCGAGTGGGCCGGGTCACCGGACTCGGATCGCCTTAAAACTTTTCGGGCCATCAATTAGGACCTAAGGAACCATAGTCACTGCCTCGCCATGATCGTTCCTCATTTTTTGCATTTTTTGGCCAAAAACCTAGAATTCCGCCCGATTCCCATATTTTTGTGTGCTATCGCCCACGCCTTCCGAGTGGGTCGGTCCCCCCGGAGCCGGATTGCCTAAAAATTTTCTGGACTATCAAATACGACCTAAGGAACCATAGTCACCGCCTCGCCATGATCGTTCCTCATTTTTTGCATTTTTTGGCCAAAAAAATATAATTCCGCTCGATTAGCATATTTTTGTGTGCTATTGCCCACGCCTTCCGAGTGGGCCGGGCCACCGGACTCGGATCGCCTAAAAAATTTTCGGGCCATCAATTAGGACCTAAGGAACCATAGTCACTGCCTCGCCATGATCGTTCCTCATTTTTTGCATTTTTTGGCCAAAAAACTAGAATTCCGCCCGATTCCCATATTTTTGTGTGCTATCGCCCACGCCTTCCAAGTGGGTCGGGCCCCCCGGATCCGGATCGCCTAAAAATTTTCCGGACTATCAAATACGACCTAAGGAACCATATTCACTGCCCCGCCAACATCGTACTATCAAATATGACCTAAGGAACTATAGTATCCGCCCCGCCAACATCGTTTCTCATTTTTTGCATTTTTCGGCCAAAAAACTAGAATTACGCCCGATTCCCATATTTTCATGTGCTATACCCACGCCTTCCAAGAGGTCAGGGGAGCCGCGGACCCCGATCGCCTAAAAATTTCCTGGTCTATCAAATATGACCTAAGGTACGATAGTCACCGCCCCACCATGATCGTTCCAAATGCTTTGCATTTTCGGCCAAAAAACTAGAACTCCGCGCGATTTGCATATTTTAGTGTGCTATTGCCCACGCCTTCCGAGTGGGCCGGGCCGCCGGACTCGGATCGCCTTAAAACTTTTCGGGCCATCAAATAGGACCTAAGGAACAATAGTCACCGCCTTGCCATGATCGTTCCTCATTTTTTTGCATTTTTTGGCCAAAAAACTAGAATTCCGCCCGATTCCCATATTTTTGTGTGCTATCGCCCATGCCTTCCAAGTGGGTCAGCCCCCCCGGAGCCGGATTGCCTAAAAATTTTCTGGACTATCAAATACGAACTAAGGAACCATAGTCACCGCCTCGCCATGATCGTTACTCATTTTTTGCATTTTTTGGCCAAAAAACTAGAATTCCGCCCGATTCCCATATTTTTGTGTGCTATCGCCCACGCCTTCCGAGTGGGTCGGGCCCCCCGGAGCCGGATTGCCTAAAAATTTCCCGGACTATCAAATACGACCTAAGGAACAATAGTCACCGCCCCGACATGATCGTTCCTAGTCTTTTGCGTTTTTCAGCCAAAAAACTAGAATTCCGCGCGATTTCCATATTTTCGTGTGCTTTAGCCCACGCTTACCAAGGGGTCCCGGGAACCCCGAACCCCGATCGCCTAAAAATTTTCCGTGCCATCAAATACGACCTAAGGAACCATAGTAACCACCCCGCCATGATCGTTCCTCATTTTTTGCGTTTTTCGGCCAAACAACTAGAATTCCGCGCGATCCCATATTTTTTTGTGATATAGCCCACGCCTTCCGAGTGGTCCCGGGTCTCCGGACCCCTATCGCCTAAAATTTTTCTGGTCTATCAAATAAGACCTAAGGAACCATAGTCACCGCCCATCCATGATCGTTCCTAGTTTTTTCCGCTTTTCGGCCAAAAACTAGAATTCCGCGTGATTCCCATATTTTCGTGTCCTATAGCCCACGCCTTCCAAGTGAACCCGGGAACTCCGGACCCCTATCGCCTAAAATTTTTCCGGACTATCAAATACGACCTAAGGAACCATAGTCACCGCCCAGCCATGATCATTCCTCATTTGGTGCATTTTTCGGCCAAAAAACTAGAATTCCGCCCGATTTCAATATTTTTGTGTGCTATTGCCCACCCTTCCAAGTGGGCCGTCAAATACGACCTAAGGAACCATAGTAACCGCCCCGCCATCATCGTTTCTCATTTTTTGCATTTTGCGGCCAAAAAACTAGAATTACGCCCGATTCCCATATTTTCGTGTGCTATACCCATGCCTTCCAAGTGGTCCAGGGAGCCGCGGACCACGATCGCCTAAAAATTTTCCGGACTATCAAATACGACCTAAGGTACCATAGTCACCTCCCCACCATGATCGTTCCAAATGCTTTGCATTTTTCGGCCAAAAAACTAGAACTCCGCGCGATTTGCATATTTTAGTGTGCTATAGCTTACGCCTTCCGAGTGGTCCCGGGAGCCGTGGACCCCGATCGCCTAAATTTTGTCGGGCCATCAAATACGACCTAAGGAACCATAGTCACCGCCCCGCCATGATCGTTACTCATTTATTGCGTTTTTCGGCCAAAAAACTAGAATTCCGCTCGATTACCATATTTTTGTGTGCTATTGCCCACGCCTTCCGAGTGGGCCGGGCCGTCGGACTCGGATAGCCTAAAAACGTTTCGGGCCATCAATTAGGACCTAAGGAACCATAGTCACCGCCTCGCCATGATCGTTCCTCATTTTTTGCATTTTTTGGCCAAAAAAATAGAATTCCGCTCGATTACCATATTTTTATGTGCTATTGCCCACGCATTCCGAGTGGGCCGGGCCGCCGGACTCGGATCGCCTAAAAAGTTTTCGGGCCATCAATTAGGACCTAAGGAACAATAGTCACTGCCTTGCCATGATCGTTCCTCATTTTTTGCATTTTTTGGCCAAAAAACTAGAATTCCGCCCGATTCCCATATTTTTGTGTGCTATCGCCCACGCCTTCCGAGTGGGTCGGGCCCCCCGGAGCCGGATAGCCTAAACATTTTCCGGACTATCAAATACGACCTAAGGAACCATAGTCACCGCCCAGCCATGATCGTTCCTAGTCTTTTGCATTTTTCAGCCAAAAAACTAGAATTCCGCGCGATTTCCATATTTTATGTGCTTTAGCCCACGCCTTCCAAGGGGTCCAGGGAACCCCGAACCCCGATCGCCTAAAAATTTTCCGGGCCATCAAATACGACCTAAGGAACCATAGTAACCACCCCGCCATGATCGTTCCTCATTTTTTGCATTTTTCGGCCAAACAACTAGAATTCCGCGCGATTCCCATATTTTTGTGTGTTATAGCCCACGCCTTCCGAGTGGTCCCGTGACCTCCTGACCCCTACGGCCTAAAATTTTACCGGACTATAAAATAAGACCTAAGGAACCATAGTATCCTCCCCTCCATGATCGTTCCTCATTTTTTGCATTTTTCGGCCAAACAACTAGAATTTCGCGCGATTCCCATATTTTTGTGTGTTATAGCCCACGCCTTCTGAGTGGTCCCGGGACCTCCGGACCCCTATCGCCTAATATTTTTCCGGACTATCAAATAAGACCGAAGGAACCATAGTCACCGCCCTGCCAAGATCTTTCCACATTTTTTGCATGTTACTGTAAAAGACCTAGAATTTCACCCGATTCCCATATTTTCGTGTGCTATACGTACGCATTCCGAGTGGTCCCAAGAGCCGCGGACCCCAATCGCCTAAAATTTTTCGGACTATCAAAAAAGACCTAAGGAACCATAGTCACCGCCCCGCCATGATTGTTCCTCATTTTTTGCATTTTTCGGCCAAACAACTAGAATTCCGCACGATTCCCATATTTTTGTGTGTTATAGCCCACGCCTTTCGAGTGGTCCCGGGACCTCCTGACCCTTATCGCCTAAAATTTTTTCGGGCAATCAAATACGACCTAAGGAACCATAGTATCCGCCCCGCCATGATCGTTCCTTATTTTTTGTGTTTTTCGGCCAAAAAACTAGAATTCCGCGCGATTCCCATATTTTTGTGTGTTATAGCCCACACCTTCCGAGTGGTCCGGGGACCTCCGGACCCCTATCGCCGAAAATTTTTCCGGACTATGAAATACGACCCAAGGAACCATAGTATCCGCCCCGCCATGGTCGTTCCTCATTTTTTGCATTTTTCGGCCAAACAACTAGAATTCCGCGCGATTCCCATATTTTTGTGTGTTATAGCCCACGCCTTCCGAGTGGTCCCGGGACCTCCGGACCCCTATCGCCTAATATTTTTCCAGACTATCAAATAAGACCAAAGGAACCATAGTCACCGCCCTACCAAGATCTTTCCACATTTTTTGCATGTTACTGAAAAAGACCTAGAATTTCGCCCGATTCCCATATTTTCGTGTGCTATACCCACGCATTCCGAGTGGTCCCAAGAGCCGCGGACCCCGATCGCCTAAAATTTTTCCGGACTATCAAATAAGACCTATGGAACCATAGTATCCGCCTAGCCATGATCGTTCCTAGTTTATTCCGTTTTTCGGCCAAAAAACTAGAATTCCGCGCAATTCCCATATTTTTGTGTGTTATAGCCCACGCCTTCCGAGTGGTCCCGGGACCTCCTGACCCCTATCGCCTAAAATTTTACCGGACTATCAAATACGACCTAAGGAACCATAGTATCCGCCCCGCCATGATTGTTCCTCATTTTTTGCATTTTTCGGCCAAACAACTAGAATTCCGCACGATTCACATATTTTTGTGTGTTATAGCCCACGCCTTCCGATTGGTCCCAGGACCTCCGGACCCCTATCGCCTAATATTTTTCCGGAATATCAAATAAGACCGAAGGAACCATAGTCACCGCCCTGCCAAGATCTTTCCACATTTTTTGCATGTTACTGAAAAATACCTAGAATTTCGCCCGATTCCCATATTTTCGTGTTCTATACCCACGCATTCCGAGTGGTCCCAAGAGCCGCAGACCCCGATCGCCTAAAATTTTTCCGGACTATCAAATAAGACCTATAGAACCATAGTATCCGCCTAGCCATGATCGTTCCTAGTTTTTTCCGTTTTTCGGCTAAAAAACTAGAATTCCGTGCGATTCCCATATTTTTGTGTGTTATAGCCCACACCTTCCGAGTGGTCCCGGGTCTCCGGACCCCTATCGCCTAAAATTTTTCCGGACTATCAAATAAGACCTAAGGAACCATAGTCACCGCCCAGCCATGATCGTTCCTATTTTTGTCCGTTTTTCGGGAAAAAACCTAGAATTCCGTGCTATTCCCATATTTTCGTGTCCTATAGCCCACACCTTCCAAGTGAACCCGGGAACTCCGGACCTCTATCGCCTAAAATTTTTCCGGACTATCAAATACGACCTAAGGTACCATAGTCACCTCCCAGCCATGATCATTCCTCATTTTTTGCGTTTTTCGGCCAAACAACTAGAATTTCGCGCGATCCCATATTTTTGTGTGTTGTAGCCCACCCCTTCCGAGTGGTCCCGGGTCTCCGGACCCCTATCGCCTAAAATTTTTCCGGACTATCAAATAAGACCTAAGGAACCATAGTCACCGCCCAGCCATGATCGTTCCTAGTTTTTTCCGTTTTTCGGCAAAACAAACTAGAATTCCGCGCGATTCCCATATTTTTGTGTGTTATAGCCCACGCCTTCCGAGTGGTCTCGGGACATCCGGACCCCCATCGCCTAATATTTTTCCGGACAATCAAATAAGACCAAAGGAACCATGGTCACCGCCCTGCCAAGATCTTTCCACATTTTTTGCATGTTACTGAAAAAGACCTAGAATTTCGCCCGATTCTCATATTTTCGTGTGCTATACCCACGCATTCCGAGTGGTCCCAAGAGTCGCGGATCCCGATCGCCTAAAATATTTTCGGGCAATCAAATACGACCTAAGGAACCATAGTATCCGCCCCGCCATGGTCGTTCCTCATTTTTTGCATTTTTCGGCCAAACAACTAGAATTCCGCGCGATTCCCATATTTTTGTGTGTTATAGCCCACGCCTTCCGAGTGGTCCCGGGACCTCCGGACCCCTATCGCCTAATATTTTTCCGGACTAGCAAATAAGACCAAAGGAACCATAGTCACCGCCCTGCCAAGATCTTTCCACATTTTTTGCATGTTACTGAAAAAGACCTAGAATTTCGCCCGATTCCCATATTTTCGTGTGCTATACCCACGCATTCCGAGTGGTCCCAAAAGCCGCGGACCCCGATCGCCTAAAATTTTTCCGGACTATCAGATAAGACCTATGGAACCATAGTATCTGCCTAGCCATGATCGTTCCTAGTTTTTTCCGTTTTTCGGCCAAAAAACTAGAATTCCGCGCGATTCCCATATTTTTGTGTGTTATAGCCCACACCTTCCGAGTGGTCCCGGGTCTCCGGACCCCTGTCGCCTAAAATTTTTCCGGACTATCAAATAAGACCTAAGGAACCATAGTCACCGCCCAGCAATGATCGTTCCTCATTTTTTGCATTTTTCGGCCAAACAACTAGAATTCCGCGCGATCCCATATTTTTGTGTGTTATAGCCCACGCCTTCCGAGTGGTCCCGGGACCTCCGGACCCTTATCGCCTAATATTTGTCCGGACTATCAAATAAGACCGAAAGAACCATAGTCACCGCCCTGCCAAGATCTTTCCACATTTTTTGCATGTTACTGAGAAAGACCTAGAATTTCGCCCGATTCCCATATTTTCGTGTGCTATACCCACGCATTCCGAGTGGTCCCAAGAGCTGCGGACCCCGATCGCCTAAAATTTTTTCGGACTATAAAATAATACCTAAGGAACCATAGTCACCGCCTAGCCATGATCCTTCCTAGTTTTTTTCCGTTTTTCGGCCAAAAAATTAGAATTCCGTGCGATTCCCATATATTTGTATGTTATAGCCCCCGCCTTCCTAGTGGTCCCGTGACCTCCGGACCCCTATCGCCTAATATTTTTCTGGACTATCAAATAAGACCAAAGGTACCATAGTCACCGCCCCGCAATGATCATTCCTAATCTTTTGCATTTTTCAGCTAAAAAACTAGAATTCCGCGCGATTTCCATATTTTTATTTGCTTTAGCCCACGCCTTCCGAGTGGTCCCAAGAGCCGCGGACCCCGATCGCCTTAAAATTTTCCGGGCCATCAAATACGACCTAAGGAACCATAGTAACCACCCCGCCATGATCGTTCCTCATTTTTTGCATTTTTCGGCCAAACAACTAGAATTCCGCGTGATTCCCATATTTTTGTGTGTTATAGCCCACACCTTCCGAGTGGTCCCGGGACCTCCAGACCCCTATCGGCTAAAATTTTTCCGGACTATCAAATACGAACTAAGGAACCATAGTATCTGCCCCGCCGTGATCGTTCCTCATTTTTTTCGTTTTTCGGCCAAACAACTAGAATTCCGTGCGATTTCCATATTTTTGTGTGTTATAGCCCACGCCTTCCGAGTGGTCCCGGGACCTCCGGACCCCTATCGCCTAATATTTTTCCGGACTATCAAATAAGACCGAAGGAACCATAGTCACCGCCCTGCCAAGATCTTTCCACATTTTTTGCATGTTACTGAAAAAGACCTAGAATTTCGCTCGATTCCCATATTTTCGTGTGCTATACCCACGCATTCCGAGTGGTCCCAAGAGCCGGGGACCCTGATCGCCTAAAATTTTTCCGGGAAATCAAGTACGACCTAAGGAACCATAGTATCCGCCCCGCCATGATCGTTCCTTATTTTTTGCGTTTTTCGGCCAAACAACTAGAATTCCGCGCGATTCCCTTATTTTTTTGTGTTATAGCCCACACCTTCCGAGTGGTCCCGGGACCTCCGGACCCCTATCGCCTAAAATTTTTCCGGACTATCAAATAAGACCTAAGGAACCATACTCACCGCCCAGCCATGATCGTTCCTAGTTTTTTCCGTTTTTTGGCCAAAAAACTAGAATTCCGCCCGATTCCCATATTTTTGTGTGCTATCATTCACGCCTTCCGAGGGGGCCGGGACCTCCTGACCCCTATCGCCTAAAATTTTTCCGGACTATCAAATACGACCTAAGGAACCATAGTATCCGCCCCGCCATGATCGTTCCTCATTTTTTGCGTTTTTCGGCCAAACAACTAGAATTCCGCGCGATTCCCATATTTTTGTGTGTTATAGCCCACGCCTTCCGAGTGGTCCCGGGACCTCCGGACCCCTATCGCCTAATATTTTTCCGGACTATCAAATAAAACCAAAGCAACCATAGTCACCGCCCTGCCAAGATGTTTACACATTTTTTGCATGTTACTGAAAAAGACCTAGAATTTCGCTCGATTCCCATATTTTCGTGTGCTATACCCACGCATTCCGAGTGGTCCCAAGAGCCGCGGACCCCGATCGCCTAAAATTTTTCCGGGAAATAAAATACAACCTAAGGAACCATAGTATCCGCCCCGCCATGATCGTTCCTTATTGTTTTGCGTTTTTCGGCCACACAACTAGAATTCCGCGCGATTCCCATATTTTTGTGTGTCCCACACCTTCCGAGTGGTCCCGGGTCTCCGGACCCCTATCGCCTAAAATTTTTCCGGACTATCAAATAAGACCTAAGGAACCATAGTCACCGCCTAGCCATGATCGTTCCTTGTTTTTTTCCGTTTTTCGGCCAAAAAACTAGAATTCCGCGCGATTCCCATATTTTCGTGTCCTATAGCCCACGCCTTCCAAGTGAACCCGGGAACTCCGGACCCCTATCGCCTAAAATTTTACCGGACTATCAAATACGACCTAAGGAACCATAGTATCCGCCCCGCCATGATCGTTCCTCATTTTTTGCATTTTTCGGCCAAACAACTAGAATTCCGCGCGATTCCCATATTTTTGTGTGTTATAGCCCACGCCTTCCGAGTGGTCCCGGGACCTCCGGACCCCTATCGCCTAATATTTTTCCGGACTATCAGATAAGACCGAAGGAACCATAGTCACCGCCCTGCCAAGATCTTTCCACATTTTTTGCATGTTACTGAAAAAGACCTAGAATTTCGTCCGATTCCCATATTTTCGTGTGCTATACCCACGCATTCCGTGTGGTCCCAAGAGCCGCGGACCCCGATCGCCTAAAATTTTTCCGGACTATCAAATAAGACCTAAGGAACCATAGTCACCGCCTAGCCATGATCGTTCCTAGTTTTTTCCGTTTTTCGGCCAAAAAAGTAGAATTCCGCGCGATTCCCATATTTTTGTGTGTTATAGCCCACACCTTCCGAGTGGTCCCGGGACCTTCTGACGCCTATCGCCTAAAATTTTTCCGGACTATGAAATACGACCTAAGGACCATAGTATCCCCCAGCCATGATCGTTCCTAGTTTTTTCCGTTTTTCGGGAAAAAAACTAGAATTCCGCTCGATTTCCATATTTTTGTGTGTTATAGCCCACGCCTTCCGAGTAGTCCCGGGACCTCCGGACCCCTATCTCCTAATATTTTTCCGGACTATCAAATAAGACCAAAGGAACCATAGTCACCTCCCAGCCATGATCTTTCCACATTTTTTGCGTTTTTCGGCCAAACAACTATAATTCCGCGCGATCACATATTTTTGTGTGTTATAGCCCACACCTTCCGATTGGTCCCGGGTCTCCGGACCCCTATCACCTAAAATTTTTCCGGACTGTCAAATAAGACCTAAGGATCCATGGTCACCGCCCAGCCATGATCGTTCCTAGTTTTTTCCGTTTTTCGGCCAAAAAACTAGAATTCCGCGCGATTCCCATATTTTCGTGTCCTATAGCCCACGCCTTCCAAGTGAACCCGGGAACTCCGGACCCCTATCGCCTAAAAATTTTCGGACTATCAAATACGACCTAAGGAACCATAGTCACCGCCCAGCCATGATCGTTCCTCATTTTTTGCGTTTTTCGGCCAAACAACTAGAATTCCACGCGATTCCCATATTTTTGTGTGTTATAGCCCACGCCTTCCGAGTTGTCCCGGGACCTCCGGACCCCCATCGCCTAATATTTTTCCGAACAATCAAATAAGACCAAAGGAACCATAGTCACCGCCCTGCCAAGATCTTTCCACATTTTTTGAATGTTACTGAAAAAGACCTAGAATTTCGCGCGATTCCCATATTTTCGTGTGCTATACCCACGCATTCCGAGTGGGCCCAAGAGCCGCGGACCCCGATCGCCTAAAATTTTTTTGGGCAATCAAATACGACCTAAGGAACCATAGTATCCGCCCCGCCATGATCATTCCTTATTTTTTGCGTTTTTCGGCCAAACAACTAGAATTCCGCGCGATTCCCATATTTTTGTGTGTTATAGCCCACACCTTCCGAGTGGTCCCGGGACCTCCGGACTCCTATCGCCTAAAATTTTTCCGGACTATGAAATACGACCTAAGGAACCATAGTATCCGCCCCGCCATGATCGTTCCTCATTTTTTGCATTTTTCGGGCCAAACAACTAGAATTCCGCGCGATTCCCATATTTTTGTGTGTTATAGCCCACGCCTTCCGAGTGGTCCCGGGACCTCCGGACCCCCATCGCCTAATATTTTTCCGGACAATCAAATAAGACCAAAGGAACCATAGTCACCGCCCTGCCAAGATCTTTCCACATTTTTTGCATGTTACTGAAAAAGACCTAGAATTTCGCCCGATTCCCATATTTTCGTGTGCTATACCCACGCATTCCGAGTGGGCCCAAGAGCCGCGGACCCCGATCGCCTAAAAATTTTTCGGGCAATCAAATACGACCTAAGGAACCATAGTATCCGCCCCGCCATGATCATTCCTTATTTTTTGCGTTTTTCGGCCAAACAACTAGAATTCCGCGCGATTCCCATATTTTTGTGTGTTATAGCCCACACCTTCCGAGTGGTCCCGGGACCTCCGGACTCCTATCGCCTAAAATTTTTCCGGACTTTGAAATACGACCTAAGGAACCATAGTATCCGCCCCGCCATGATCGTTCCTCATTTTTTGCATTTTTCGGCCAAACAACTAGAATTCCGCGCGATTCCCATATTTTTGTGTGTTATAGCCCACGCCTTCCGAGTGGTCCCGGGACCTCCGGACCCCTATCGCCTAATATTTTTCCGGACTATCAAATAAGACCAAAGGAACCATAGTCACCGCCCTGCCAAGATCTTTCCACATTTTTTGCATGTTACTGAAAAAGACCTAGAATTTCGCCTGATTCTCATATTTTCGTGTGCTATACCCAAGCATTCCGAGTGGTCCCAAGTGCCGCGGACCCCGATCGCCTAAAATTTTTCCGGGCATTCAAATACGACCTAAGGAACCATAGTATCCGCCCCGCCATGATCGTTCCTTATTTTTTGCGTTTTTCGGCCAAACAACTAGAATTCCGCGCGATTCCTATATTTTGGTGTGTTATAGCCCACACCTTCCGAGTGGTCCCGGGACCTCCGGACCCCAATCGCCTAAAATTTTTCCGGACTACCAAATACGACCAAAGGAACCATAGTCACTGCCCAGCCATAATCGTTTCTCATTTTTTGCATTTTTCGGCCAAACAACTAGAATTCTGCGCTATCTCATATTTTTGTGTGTTATAGTCCACGCCTTCCGAGTGGTCCCGGGTCTCCGGACCCCTATAGCCTGAAATTTTTCTGGACTATCAAATAAGACCTAAGGAACCATAGTCACCGCCCAGCCATGATCGTTCCTAGTTTTTTTCCTTTTTCCGCAAAAAACTAGAATTCCGCGCGATTCCCATCTTTTCATGTCCTATAGCCACGCCTTCCAAGTGAACCCGGGAACTTCGGACCCCTATCGCCTAAAATTTTTCCGGACTATCAAATAAGACCTAAGGAACCATAGTCACCGCCCAGCCATGATCGTTCCTAGTTTTTTTCATTTTTCGGCAAAAAACTAGAATTCCGCGCGATTCCCATCTTTTCATGTCTTATAGCCCACGCCTTCCAAGTGAACCCGGGAACTCCGGACCCCTATCGCCTAAAATTTTTCCGGACTATCAAATACGACCTAAGGAACCATAGTCACCGCCCAGCCATGATCGTTCCTCATTTTTTGCATTTTTCGGCCAAACAACTAGAATTCCGCGCGATTCCCATATTTTTGTGTGTTATAGCCCACGCCTTCCGAGTGGTCCCGGGACCTCCGTACCCCCATCGCCTAAAATTTTTCCGGACTATCAAATACGACCTAAGGTACCTTAGTCACCGCCCCACCATGATCGTTCCAAATACTTTGCATTTTTCGGCCAAAAAACTAGAATTCCACGCGATTTCCATATTTTCGTGTGCTTTAGCCCACGCCATCCAAGGGGTCCTGGGAACCCCGAACCCCGATCGCCTAAAATTTTTCCAGGCCGTCAAATACGACCTAAGGAACCATAGTAACCACCTCGCCATGATCGTTCCTCATTTTTTGCATTTTTCGGCCAAACAACTAGAATTCCGCGCGATTCCCATATTTTTGTGTGTTATAGCCCACGCCTTCCGAGTGGTCCCGGGACCTCCGGACCCCCATCGCCTAATATTTTTCCGGACAATCAAATAAGACCAAAGGAACCATAGTCACCGCCCTGCCAAGATCTTTCCACATTTTTTGCATGTTACTGAAAAAGACCTAGAATTTCGCCCGATTCCCATATTTTCGTGTGCTATACCCACGCATTCCGAGTGGTCCCAAGAGCCGCGTACCCCGATCACCTAAAATTTTTCCGGGCAATCAAATACGACCTAAGGAACCATAGTATCCGCCCCGCCATGATCGTTCCTTATTTTTTTGCGTTTTTCGGCCAAACAACTAGAATTCTGCAAGATTCCCATATTTTTGTGTGTTATAGCCCACACCTTCCGAGTGGTCCCGGGTGTCCGGACCCCTATCGCCTAAAATTTTTCCGGACTATCAAATAAGACCTAAGGAACCATACTCACCGCCTAGCCATGATTGTTCCTAGTTTTTTCCGTTTTTCGGCCAAAACACTAGAATTCCGCGCGATTGCCATATTTTCGTGTCCTATAGCCCACGCCTTCCAAGTGAACCCGGGAACTCCGGACCCCTATCGCCTAAAATTTTTCCGGACTATCCAATACGACTTAAGGAACCATAGTCACCGCCCAGCCATGATCGTTCCTCATTTTTTGTGTTTTTCGGCCAAATAACTAGAATTCCGCGCGATTCCCATATTTATGTGTGTTATAGCCCAGGCCTTCCGAGTGGTCCCGGGACCTCCGGACCCCCACCGCCTAATATTTTTCCGGACAATCAAATAAGACCAAAGGAACCATAGTCAACGCCCTGCCAAGATCTTTCCACATTTTTTGCATGTTACTGAAAAAGACCAAGAATTTCGCCCGATTCCCATACTTTCGTGTGCTATACCCACGCATTCCGAGTGGTCCCAAGAGCCGCGGACCCCGATCGCCTAAAATTTTTCCGGGAAATCAAATACGACCTAAGGAACCATAGTATCTACCCTGCCATGATCGTTCCTTATTTTTTTACGTTTTTCGGCCAAACAACTAGAATTCTGCAAGATTCTCATATTTTTGTGTGTTATAGCCCACACCTTCCGAGTGGTCCCGGGTCTCCGTACCCCTATCGCCTAAAATTTTTCCGGACTATCAAATAAGACCTAAGGAACCATACTCACCGCCCAGCCATGATCGTTCCTAGTTTTTTCCGTTTTTCGGCCAAAAAACTAGAATTCCGCGCGATTGCCATATTTTCGTGTCCTATAGCCCATGCCTTCCAAGTGAACCCGGGAACTCCGGACCCCTATCGCCTAAAATTTTTCCGGACTATCCAATACGACTTAAGGAACCATAGTCACCGCCCAGCCATGATCGTTCCTCATTTTTTGCGTATTTCGGCCAAACAACTAGAATTCCTCGCGATTCCCATATTTTTGTGTGTTATAGCCCACGCCTTCCGAGTGGTCCCGGGACCTCCGGACCCCTATCTCCTAATATTTTTCTGGACAATCAAATAAGACCAAAGGAACCATAGTCACCGCCCTGCCAAGATCTTTCCATATTTTTTGCATGTTACTGAAAAAGACCTAGAATTTCGCCCGATTCCCATATTTTCGTGTGCTACACCCACGCATTCCGAGTGGTCCCAAGAGCCGGGGACCCTGATCGCCTAAAATTTTTCCGGGAAATCAAGTACGACCTAAGGAACCATAGTATCCGCCCCGCCATGATCGTTCCTTATTTTTTGCGTTTTTCGGCCAAACAACTAGAATTCCGCGCGATTCCCTTATTTTTTTGTGTTATAGCCCACACCTTCCGAGTGGTCCCGGGACCTCCGGACCCCTATCGCCTAAAATTTTTCCGGACTATCAAATAAGACCTAAGGAACCATACTCACCGCCCAGCCATGATCGTTCCTAGTTTTTTCCGTTTTTCGGCCAAAAAACTAGAATTCCGCCCGATTCCCATATTTTTGTGTGCTATCATTCACGCCTTCCGAGGGGGTCGGCCCCCCGGAGCCGGATCGCCTAAAGGTTTTCTGGACTATCAAATACGACCTAAGAAACCATAGTCACCGCCCCGCCATGATCGTTCCTCATTTTTTGCGTTTTTCGGCCAAACAACTAGAATTCCGCGCGATTCCCATATTTTTGTGTGTTATAGCCCACGCCTTCCGAGTGGTCCCGGGACCTCCGGACCCCTATCGTCTAATATTTTTCCGGACTATCAAATAAAACCAAAGCAACCATAGTCACCGCCCTGCCAAGATGTTTCCACATTTTTTGCATGTTACTGAAAAAGACCTAGAATTTCGCTCGATTCCCATATTTTCGTGTGCTATACCCACGCATTCCGAGTGGTCCCAAGAGCCGCGGACCCCGATCGCCTAAAATTTTTCCGGGAAATAAAATACAACCTAAGGAACCATAGTATCCGCCCCGCCATGATCGTTCCTTATTGTTTTGCGTTTTTCGGCCACACAACTAGAATTCCGCGCGATTCCCATATTTTTGTGTGTCCCACACCCTCCGAGTGGTCCCGGGTCTCCGGACCCCTATCGCCTAAAATTTTTCCGGACTATCAAATAAGACCTAAGGAACCATAGTCACCGCCTAGCCATGATCGTTCCTAGTTTTTTTCCGTTTTTCGGCCAAAAAACTAGAATTCCGCGCGATTCCCATATTTTCGTGTCCTATAGCCCACACCTTCCAAGTGAACCCGGGAACTCCGGACCCCTATCGCCTAAAATTTTTCCGGACTATCAAATACGACCTAAGGAACCATAGTCATCTCCCAGCCATGATCGTTCCTCATTTTTTGCGTTTTTCGTCCAAACAACTAGAATTCCGCGCGATTCCCATATTTTTGTGTGTTATAGCCCACGCCTTCCGAGTGGTCCCGGGACCTCCGGACCCCCATCGCCTAATATTTTTCTGGACAATCAAATAAGACCAAAGGAACCATAGTCACCGCCCTGCCAAGATCTTTCCACATTTTTTGCATGTTACTGAAAAAGACCTAGAATTTCGCCTGATTCCCATATTTTCGTGTGCTATACCCATGCATTCCGAGTGGTCCTAAGTGCCGCGGACCCCGATCGCCTAAAATTTTTCTGGGCATTCAAATACGACCTAAGGAACCATAGTATCCGCCCCGCCATGATCGTTCCTTATTTTTTGCATTTTTCGGCCAAACAACTAGAATTCCGCGCGATTCCTATATTTTGGTGTGTTATAGCCCACACCTTCCGAGTGGTCCCGGGACCTCCGGACCCCTATCGCTTAAAATTTTTCCGGACTACCAAATACGACCAAAGGAACCATAGTCTCCGCCCAGCCATGATCGTTCCTCATTTTTTGCGTTTTTCGGCCAAACAACTAGAATTCTGTGCGATCTCATATTTTTGTGTGTTATAGTCCACGCCTTCCGAGTGGTCCCGGGTCTCCGGACCCCTATAGCCTAAAATTTTTCCGGACTATCAAATAAGACCTAAGGAACCATAGTCACCGCCCAGCCATGATCGTTCCTAGTTTTTTTCATTTTTCGGCAAAAAACTAGAATTCCGCGCGATTCCCATCTTTTCATGTCCTATAGCCCACGCCTTCCAAGTGAACCCGGAACTCCGGACCCCTATCGCCTAAAATTTTTTCGGACTATCAAATACGACCTAAGGAACCATAGTTACCGCCCAGCCATGATCGTTCCTCATTTTTTGCATTTTTCGGCCAAACAACTAGAATTCCGCGCGATTCCCATATTTTTGTGTGTTATAGCCCACGCCTTCCGAGTGGTCCCGGGACCTCCGTACCCCCATCGCCTAAAATTTTTCCAGACTATCAAATAAGACCTAAGGATCCATGGCCACCGCCCAGCCATGATCATTCCTAGTTTTTTCCGTTTTTCGGCCAAAAAACTAGAATTCCGCGCGATTCCCATATTTTCGTGTCCTATAGCCCACGCCTTCCAAGTGAACCCGGGAACTCCGGACCCCTATCGCCTAAAATTTTCCGGACTATCAAATACGACCTAAGGAACCATAGTCACCGCCCAGCCATGATCGTTCCTCATTTTTTGCGTTTTTCGGCCAAACAACTAGAATTCCACGCGATTCTCATATCTTTGTGTGTTATAGCCCACGCCTTCCGAGTGGTCCCGGGACCTCCGGACCCCCATCGCCTAATAATTTTCCCGGACAATCAAATAAGACCAAAGGAACCATAGTCACCGCCCTGCCAAGATCTTTCCACATTTTTTGCATGTTACTGAAAAAGACCTAGAATTTCGCCTAATTCCCATATTTTCGTGTGCTATACCCACGCATTCCGAGTGGTCCCAAGAGCCGCGGACCCCGATCGCCTAAAATTTTTCCGAGCAATCAAATACGACCTAAGGAACCATAGTATCCGCCCCGCCTTGATCGTTCCTTATTTTTTTGCGTTTTTCGGCCAAACAACTAGAATTCTGCCAGATTCCCATATTTTTGTGTGTTATAGCCCACACCTTCCGAGTGGTCCCGGGTCTCCGGACCCCTATCGCCTAAAATTTTTCCGGACTATCAAATAAGACCTAAGGAACCATACTCACCGCCCAGCCACGATCGTTCCTAGTTTTTTCCGTTTTTCGGCCAACACACTAGAATTCCGCGCGATTGCCATATTTTCGTGTCCTATAGCCCACGCCTTCCAAGTGAACCCGGGAACTCCGGACCCCTATCGCCTAAAATTTTTTCGGACTATCCAATACGACTTAAGGAACCATAGTCACCGCCCAGCCATGATCGTTCCTCATTTTTTGTGTTTTTCGGCCAAACAACTAGAATTCCGCGCGATTCCCATATTTTTGTGTGTTATAGCCCAGGCCTTCCGAGTGGTCCCGGGACCTCCGGACCCCCATCGCCTAATATTTTTCCGGACAATCAAATAAGACCAAAGGAACCATAGTCACCGCCCTGCCAAGATCTTTCCACATTTTTTGCATGTTACTGAAAAAGACCTAGAATTTCGCCCGATTCCTATATTTTCGTGTGCTATACCCACGCATTCCGAGTGGTCCCAAGAGCCGCGGACCCCGATCGCCTAAAATTTTTCCGGGAAATCAAATACGACCTAAGGAACCATAGTATCCGCCCCGCCATGATCGTTCCTTATTTTTTGCGTTTTTCGGCCAAACAACTAGAATTCTGCAAGATTCCCATATTTTTGTGTGTTATAGCCCACACCTTCCGAGTGGTCCCGGGTCTCCGGACCCCTATCGCCTAAAATTTTTCCGGACTATCAAATAAGACCTAAGGAACCATACTCACCGCCCAACCATGATCGTTCCTAGTTTTTTCCATTTTTCGGCCAAAAAACTAGAATTCCGCGCGATTGCCATATTTTCGTGTCCTATAGCCCACGCCTTCCAAGTGAACCCGGGAACTCCGGACCCCTATCGCCTAAAATTTTTCCAGACTATCCAATACGACTTAAGGAACCATAGTCACCGCCCAGCCATGATCGTTCCTCATTTTTTGCATTTTTCGGCCAAACAACTAGAATTCCTCGCGATTCTCATATTTTTGTGTGTTATAGCCCACGCCTTCCGAGTGGTCCCGGGACCTCCGGACCCCTATCTCCTAATATTTTTCCGGACAATAAAATAAGACCAAAGGAACCATAGTCACCGCCCTGCCATGATCTTTCCATACTTTTTGCATGTTACTGAAAAAGACCTAGAATTTCGCCCGATTCCCATATTTTCGTGTGCTATACCCACGCATTCCGAGTGGTCCCAAGAGCCGCGGACCCCGATCGCCTAAAATTTTTCGGGGAAATCAAATACGACCTAAGGAACCATAGTATCCGCCCCGCCATGATCGTTCCTTATTTTTTGCGTTTTTCGGCCAAACAACTAGAATTCCGTGCGATTCCCTTATTTTTTTGTGTTATAGCCCACACCTTCCGAGTGGTCCCGGGACCTCCGGACCCCTATCGCCTAAAATTTTTCCGGACTATCAAATAAGACCTAAGGAACCATACTCACCGCCCAGCCATGATCGTTCGTAGTTTTTTCCGTTTTTCGGCCAAAAAACTAGAATTCCGCGCGATTCCCATATTTTCGTGTTCTATAGCCCACGCCTTCCAAGTGAACCCGGGAACTCCGGACCCCTATCGCCTAAAATTTTTCCGGACTATCCAATACGACTTAAGGAACCATAGTCACCGCCCAGCCATGATCGTTCCTCATTTTTTTGCGTTTTTCGGCCAAACAACTAGAATTCCGCGCGATTCCCATATTTTTGTGTGTTATAGCCCACGCCTTCCGAGTGGTCTCGGGACCTCCAGACCCCCATCTCCTAATATTTTTCCGGACAATCAAATAAGATGAAAGGAACCATAGTCACCGCCCTGCCAAGATCTTTCCATATTTTTTGCATGTTACTGAAAAAGACCTAGAATTTCGCCCGATTCCCATATTTTCGTGTGCTATACCCACGCATTTCGAGTGGTCCCAAGAGCCGCGGACCCCGATCGCCTAAAATTTTTCCGGGAAATCAAATACGACCTAAGGAACCATAGTATCCGCCCCGCCATGATCGTTCCTTATTTTTTGCATTTTTCGGCCAAACAACTAGAATTCCGCGCGATTCCCTTATTTTTTTGTGTTATAGCCCACACCTTCCGAGTGGTCCCGGGACCTCCGGACCCCTATCGCCTAAAATTTTTCCGGACTATCAAATATGACCTAAGGAACCATAGTATCCGCCCCGCCATGATCGTTCCTCATTTTTTGCATTTCTCGGCCAAACAACTAGAATTCCACGCGATCCCATATTTTTGTGTGTTATAGCCCACGCCTTCCGAGTGGTCCTGGGTCTCCGGACCCTTGTCGCCTAAAATTTTTCCGGACTATCAAATAAGACCTAAGGAACCATAGTCACCACCCATCCATGATCGTTCCTAGTTTTTTCCATTTTTCGCCAAAAAACTAGAATTTCGCGCGATTCCCATATTTTCGTGTCCTATAGCCCACGCTTTCCAAGTGAACCCGGGAACTCCGGACCCCTATCGCCTAAAATTTTTCCAGACTATCAAATACGACCTAAGGAACCATAGTCACCGCCCAGCCATGATCATTCCTCATTTGTTGCATTTTTTGGCCAAAAAACTAGAATTCCGCCCGATTACAATATTTTTGTGTGCTATTGCCCACCCTTCCAAGTGGTTCCGGGACCCCCGGACCCCGATCGCCTAAAATTTTTCCAGGCCGTCAAATACGACCTAAGGAACCATAGTAACAGCCCCGCCATTATCGTTTCTTTTTTGCATTTTTCGGCCAAAAAACTAGAATTACGCCCGATTCCTATATTTTCGTGTGCTATACCCATTCCTTCCAAGTGGTCCGGGGAGCCGCGGACCCCAATCGCCTATAAATTTTCCGGACTATCAAATAAGACCTAAGGAACCATACTCACCGCCCAACCATGATCGTTCCTAGTTTTTTCCATTTTTCGGCCAAAAAACTAGAATTCCGCGCGATTGCCATATTTTCGTGTCCTATAGCCCACGCCTTCCAAGTGAACCCGGGAACTCCGGACCCCTATCGCCTAAAATTTTTTCGGGCCATGACATAAGGAACCATAGTAACCACCCCGCCATGATCGTTCCTCATTTTTTACGTTTTTCAGCCAAACAACTAGAATTCCGCGATTTCCATATTTTCGTGTGCTTTAGCCCACGCCTTCCAAGGGGTCCCGGGACCTCCTGACCCCTATCGCCTAAAATTTTTCCGGACTATAAAATATGACCTAAGGAACCATAGTATCCGCCCCGCCTTGATCGTTCCTCATTTTTAGCGTTTTTCGGCCAAACAACTAGAATTCCGCGCGATTCCCATATTTTTGTGTGTTATAGCCCACGCCTTCCGAGTGGTCCCGGGACCTCCTAACCCCTATCGCCTAAAATTTTTCTGGACTATCAAATATGACCTAAGGAACCATAGTATCCGCCTCGCCATGATCGTTCCTCATTTTTTGCATTTTTCGGCCAAACAACTAGAATTCCGTGCGATTCCCATATTTTTGTGTGTTATAGCCCATGCCTTCCGAGTGGTCCCAGGACCTCCGGACCCCTATCGCCTAATATTTTTCCGGACTATCAAATAAGACCAAAGGAACCATAGTCACCGCCCAGCCATGATCATTCCTCATTTATTGCGTTTTACGGCAAAAAACTAGAATTCCGCCCGATTCCCATATTTTCGTGTGCTATTGCCCACCCTTCCAAGTGGTTCCGGGACCCACGGACCCCGATCGCCTAAAATATTTCCGGGCCGTCAAATACGACCTAAGGAACCATAGTAACCACCCCACCATGATCGTTCCTCATTTTTTGCATTTTTCGGCCAAACAACTAGAATTTCGCACGATTCCCACATTTTTGTGTGTTATAGCCCACGCCTTCCGAGTGGTCCCGGGACCTCCTGACCCCTATCGCCTAATATTTTTCCGGACTATTAAATAAGACCGAAGGAACCATAGTCACCGCCCCGCCATGATCGTTCCTCATTTATTGCTTTTTCGAACAAAATACTAGAATTCCGCTCGATTACCATATTTTTGTGTGCTATTGCCCACGCCTTCCGAGTGGGCCGGGCCGCCGGACTCGGATCGCCAAAAGAATTTTCGGACCATCAATTAGGACCTAAGGAACCATAGTCACCGCCTCGCCATGATCGTTCCTCATTTTTTGCATTTTTTGGCCAAAAAACTAGAATTCCGCCCGATTCCCATATTTTTGTGTGCTATCGCCCACGCCTTCCGAGTGGGTCGGGCCCCCCGGAGCCGGATCGCCTAAAAATTTTCTGGACTATCAAATACGACCTAAGGAACCATAGTCACCGCCCCGCCATGATCGTTCCTAGTCTTTTGCGTTATTCAGCCAAAAAACTAGAATTCCGCGCGATTCCCATATTTTTGTGTGTTATAGCCCATGCCTTCCGAGTGGTCCCGGGACCTCCTGACCCCTATCGCCTAAAATTTTTCCGGACTATCAAATACAACCTAAGGAACCATATTATCCGTCACGCCATGATCGTTCCTCATTTTTTGCGTTTTTCGGCCAAACAACTAGAATTCTGCGCGATTCCCATATTTTTGTGTGTTATAGACCACGCCTTCCGAGTGGTCCCGGGACCTCCGGACTCCTATCACCTAATATTTTTCCGGACTATCAAATAAGACCAAAGGAACCTTAGTCACCGCCCAGCCACAATCATTCCTCATTCTTTGCGGTTTTCGGCCAAAAAACTAGAATTCCGCCCGATTACAATATTTTTGTGTGCTATTGCCAACCCTTCCAAGTGGTTCCGGGACCCCCGGACCCCGATCGCCTAAAATTTTTCCGGGCAGTCAAATACGACCTAAGGAACCATAGTAACTGCCCCTCCATCATCGTTTCTCATTTTTTGCATTTTTCGGCCAAAAACCTAGAATTATGCCCGATTCCCATATTTTCGTGTGCTATACCCACGCCTTCCAAGTGGTCCGGGGTACCGAGGACCCCGATCGCCTAAAAGTTTTCCGGACTATCAAATACGACCTAAGGTACCATAGTCATCGCCCCACCATGATCGTTCCAAATGCTTTGCATTTTTCGGCCAAAAAACTAGAACTCCGCGCGATTTGCATATTTTCGTGTGCTATAGCTTACGCCTTCCGAGTGGTCCCGGGAGCCATGGACCCCGATCGCCTAAAATTTTCCGGGCCATCAAATACGACCTAAGGAACCATAGTCACCGCCCCGCCATGATAGTTCCTCATTTATTGCGTTTTTCGGCCAAAAAACTAGAAATCCGCTAGATTACCATATTTTTGTGTGCTATTGCCCACGCCTTCCGAGTGGGCCGGGCCGCCGGACTCGGATCGCCTAAAATATTTTTGGGCCATCAATAAGGACCTAAGGAACCACAGTCACCGCCTCGCCATGATCGTTCCTCATTTTTTGCATTTTTTTGGCCAAAAAACTAGAATTCCGCCCGATTCCTATATTTTTGTGTGCTATCGCCCACGCCTTCCGAGTGGGTCGGGTCCCCCGGAGCCGGATCGCCTAAAAATTTTCCGGGCCATCAAATATGACATAAGGAACCATAGTAACCACCCCGCCATGATCGTTCCTCATTTTTTACGTTTTTCAGCCAAACAACTAGAATTCCGCGATTTCCATATTTTCGTGTGCTTTAGCCCACGCCTTCCAAGGGGTCCCGGGACCTCCTGACCCCTATCGCCTAAAATTTTTCCGGACTATAAAATATGACCTAAGGAACCATAGTATCCGCCCCGCCTTGATCGTTCCTCATTTTTAGCGTTTTTCGGCCAAACAACTAGAATTCCGCGCGATTCCCATATTTTTGTGTGTTATAGCCCACGCCTTCCGAGTGGTCCCGGGACCTCCTAACCCCTATCGCCTAAAATTTTTCCGGACTATCAAATATGACCTAAGGAACCATAGTATCCGCCTCGCCATGATCGTTCCTCATTTTTTGCATTTTTCGGCCAAACAACTAGAATTCCGTGCGATTCCCATATTTTTGTGTGTTATAGCCCATGCCTTCCGAGTGGTCCCAGGACCTCCGGACCCCTATCGCCTAATATTTTTCCGGACTATCAAATAAGACCAAAGGAACCATAGTCACCGCCCAGCCATGATCATTCCTCATTTATTGCGTTTTACGGCCAAAAAACTAGAATTCCGCCCGATTCCCATATTTTCGTGTGCTATTGCCCACCCTTCCAAGTGGTTCCGGGACCCACGGACCCCGATCGCCTAAAATATTTCCGGGCCGTCAAATACGACCTAAGGAACCATAGTAACCACCCCACCATGATCGTTCCTCATTTTTTGCATTTTTCGGCCAAACAACTAGAATTTCGCACGATTCCCACATTTTTGTGTGTTATAGCCCACGCCTTCCGAGTGGTCCCGGGACCTCCTGACCCCTATCGCCTAATATTTTTCCGGACTATTAAATAAGACCGAAGGAACCATAGTCACTGCCCAGCCATGATCATTCCTCATTTGTTGCGTTTTTCGGCCAAAAAACTAGAATTCCGCCCGATTACAATATTTTTGTGTGCTATTGCCCACCCTTCCAAGTGGTTCCGAGACCCCCGGACCCCGATCGCCTAAAATTTTACCAGGCCGTCAAATACGACCTAAGGAACCATAGTAACCGCTCCGCCATCATCGTTTCTCATGTTTTGCATTTTTCGGCCAAAAAACTAGAATTATGCCAGATTCCCATATTTTCGTGTGCTATACCCACGCCTTCCAAATGGTCCGGGTAGCCGCGGACCCCGATCGCCTAAAATTTTTCCGGACTATCAAATACGACCTAAGGTACCATAGTCACCGCTCCACCATGATCGTTCCAAATGCTTTGCATTTTTCTGCCAAAAAACTAGAACTCAGCGTGATTTGCATATTTTCGTGTGCTATAGCTTACGCCTTCCGAGTGGTCCCGGGAGCCGTGGACCCCGATCGCCTAAAATTTTCCGGGCCATCAAATACGACCTAAGGAACCATAGTCACCGCCCCGCCATGATCGTTCCTCATTTATTGCGTTTTTCGGCCAAAAAACTAGAATTCCGCTCGATTACCATATTTTTGTGTGATATTGCCCATGCCTTACGAGTGGGCCGGGCCGCCGGACTCGGATCGCCTTAAAAATTTTCGGGCCATTAATTAGGACCTAAGGAACCATTGTCCCCGCCTCGCCATGATCGTTCCTCATTTTTTGCATTTTTTGGCCAAAAAACTAGAATTCCGCCCGATTCCCATATTTTTGTGTGCTATCGCCCACGCCTTCCGAGTGGGTCGAGCCCCCCGGAGCCGGATCACCTAAAAATTTTCCGAACTATCAAATACGACCTAAGGAACCATAGTCACCGCCCCGCCATGATCGTTCCTTGTCTTTTGCGTTTTTCAGCCAAAAAACTAGAATTCCGCGCGATTTCCATATTTTAGTGTGCTTTAGCCCACGCCTTACAAGGGGTCTCGGGAACCCCGAACCCCGATCGCCTAAAAATTTTCCGGACTATCAAATACGACCTAAGGAACCATAGTCACCGCCCCGCCATGATCGTTCCTAGTCTTTTGCATTTTTCAGCCAAAAACCTAGAATTCCGCGCGATTTCCATATTTTCGTGTGCTTTAGCCCACGCCTTCCAAGGAGTCCCGGGAACCCCGAACCCCGATCGCCTAAAAATTTTCCGAACTATCAAATACGACCTAAGGATCCATAGTCACTGCCCCACCATGATCGTTCCTAGTCTTTCGCTTTTTTCAGCCAAAAAACTAGAATTCCGCGCGATTTCCATATTTTCGTGTGCTTTAGCCCACGCCTTCCAAGGGGTGCCGGGAACCCCGAACCTCGATCGCCTAAAAATTTTCCGGGCCATCAAATACGACCTAAGGAACCATAGTAACCACCCCGCCATGATCGTTCCTCCTTTTTTGTGTTTTTCCACCAAACAACTAGAATTCCGCGCGATTCCCATATTTTTGTGTGTTATAGCCCACGTCTTCCGAGTGGTCCCGGGACCTCCGGACCCCTATCGCCTAATATTTTTCCGGACTATCAAATAAGACCAAAGGAACCATAGTCACCGCCCAGCCATGATCATTCCTCATTTGTTGCGTTTTTCGGCCAAAAAACTAGAATTCCGCCCGATTACAATATTGTTGTGTGCTATTGCCCACCCTTCCAAGTGGTTCCGGGACCCCCGGACCCCGATCGCCTAAAATTTTTGCGGGCCATCAAATACGACCTAAGGAACCATAGTAACCGCTCCGCCATCATCGTTTCTCATTTTTTGCATTTTTCGGCCAAAAAACTAGAATTACGCCCGATTCCCATATTTTTGTGTGCTATACCCACGCCTTCCAAGTGGTCCGGGGAGCCGCGGACCCCGATCACCTAAAATATTTCCGGACTATCAAATACGACCTAAGGTACCATAGTCACCGCCCCACCATGATCGTTCCAAATGCTTTGCATTTTTCGGCCAAAAAACTAGAACTTCGCGCGATTTACATATTTTCGTGTGCTATAGCTTACGCCTTCCGAGTGGTCCCGGGAGCTGTGGACCCTGATCGACTAAAATTTTCCGGGCCATCAAAAATGACCTAAGGAACCATAGTCACCGCCCCACCCTGATCGTTCCTCATTTATTGCGTTTTTCGGCCAAAAAACTAGAATTCCGCTCGATTACCATATTTTTGTGTGCTATTGCCCACGCCTTCCGAGTTGGCCGGGCCGCCGGACTCGGATCGCCTAAAAAAATTTCGAGCCATTAATTAGGACCTAAGGAACCATAGTCACCACCTCGCCATGATCGTTCCTCTCTTTTTGCATTTTTTGGCCAAAAAACTAGAATTCCGCCCGATTCCCATATTTTTGTGTGCTATCGCCCACGCCTTCCGAGTGGGTCGAGCCCCCCGGAGCCGGATCACCTAAAAATTTTCCGAACTATCAAATACGACCTAAGGAACCATAGTCACCGCCCCTCCATGATCGTTCCTTGTCTTTTGTGTTTTTCAGACCAAAAACTAGAATTACGCGCGATTTCAATATTTTAGTGTGCTTTAGCCCACGCCTTACAAGGGGTCTCGGGAACCCCGAACCCCGATCGCCTAAAAATTTTTCGGACTATCAAATACGACCTAAGGAACCATAGTCACTGCCCCGCCATGATCGTTCCTAGTCTTTTGCATTTTTCAGCCAAAAAACTAGAATTCCGCGCGATTTCCATATTTTCGTGTGCTTTAGCCCACGCCTTCCAAGGGGTCCCAGGAACCCCGAACCCCGATCGCCTAAAAATTTTCCGGGCCATCAAATACGACCAAAGGAACCATAGTAACCACCCCGCCATGATCGTTCCTCATTTTTTGCGTTTTTCGACCAAACAACTAGAATTCCGCGCGATTCCCATATTTTTGTGTGTTATAGCCCACGCCTTCCGAGTGGTCCCGGGACCTCCGGACCCCTATCGCCTAATATTTTTCCGGACTATCAAATAAGACCAAAGGAACCATAGTCACCGCCCAGCCATGATCATTCCTCATTTGTTGCATTTTTCGGCCAAAAAACTAGAATTCCACCCGATTACAATATTTTTGTGTGCTATTGCCCACCCTTCCAAGTGGTTCCGGGACCCCCGGACCCCGATCGCCTAAAATTTTTGCGGGCCATCAAATACGACCTAAGGAACCATAGTAACCGCCCCGCCATCATCGTTTCTCATTTTTTGCATTTTTCGGCCAAAAAACTAGAATTACGCCCGATTCCCATATTTTCGTGTGCTATACCCACGCCTTCCAAGTGGTCCGGGGAGCCGCGGACCCCGATCACCTAAAATTTTTCCGGACTATCAAATACGACCTAAGGTACCATAGTCACCGCCCCACCATGATCGTTCCAAATGCTTTGCATTTTTCGGCCAAAAAACTAGAACTCCGCGCGATTTGCATATTTTCGTGTGCTATAGCTTACGCCTTCCGAGTGGTCCCGGGAGCTGTGGACCCCGATCGCCTAAAATTTTCCGGGCCATCAAAAATGACCTAAGGAACCATAGTCACCGCCCCGCCCTGATCGTTCCTCATTTATTGCGTTTTTCGGCCAAAAAACTAGAATTCCGCTCGATTACCATATTTTTGTGTGCTATTGCCCACGCCTTCCGAGTGGGCCGGGCCGCCGGACTCGGATCGCCTAAAAAAATTTCGGGCCATCAATTAGGACCTAAGGAACCATAGTCACCGCCTCGCCATGATCGTTCCTCATTTTTTGCATTTTTTGGCCAAAAAACTAGAACTCCGCCCGATTCCCATATTTGTGTGTGCTATCGCCCACGCCTTCCGAGTGGGTCGAGCCCCCCGGAGCCGGATCACCTAAAAATTTTCCGAACTATCAAATACGACCTAAGGAACCATAGTCACCGCCCCGCCATGATCGTTCCTTGTCTTTTGCGTTTTTCAGCCAAAAAACTAGAATTCCGCGCGATTTCCATATTTTAGTGTGCTTTAGCCCACGCCTTACAAGGGGTCTCGGGAACCCCGAACCCCGATCGCCTAAAAATTTTCCGGACTATCAAATACGACCTAAGGAACCATAGTCACCGCCCCGCCATGATCGTTCCTAGTCTTTTGCATTTTTCAGCCAAAAAACTAGAATTCCGCGCGATTTCCATATTTTCGTGTGCTTTAGCCCACGCCTTCCAAGGGGTCCCAGGAACCCCGAACCCCGATCACCTAAAAATTTTCCGGGCCATCAAATACGACCAAAGGAACCATAGTAACCACCCCGCCATGATCGTTCCTCATTTTTTGCGTTTTTCGACCAAACAACTAGAATTCCGCGCGATTCCCATATTTTTGTGTGTTATAGCCCACGCCTTCCGAGTGGTCCCGGGACCTCCGGACCCCTATCGCCTAATATTTTTCCGGACTATCAAATAAGACCAAAGGAACCATAGTCACCGCCCTGCATGATCATTCCTCATTTGTTGCGTTTTTCGGCCAAAAAACTAGAATTCCACCCGATTACAATATTTTGTGTGCTATTGCCCACCCTTCCAAGTGGTTCCGGGACCCCCGGACCCCGATCGCCTAAAATTTTTGCGGGCCATCAAATACGACCTAAGGAACCATAGTAACCGCCCCGCCATCATCGTTTCTCATTTTTTGCATTTTTCAGCCAAAAAACTAGAATTACGCCCGATTCCCATATTTTCGTGTGCTATACCCACGCCTTCCAAGTGGTCCGGGGAGCCGCGGACCCCGATCACCTCAAATATTTCCGGACTATCAAATACGACCTAAGGTACCATAGTCACCGCCCCACCATGATCGTTCCAAATGCTTTGCATTTTTCGGCCAAAAAACTAGAACTCCGCGCGATTTACATATTTTCGTGTGCTATAGCTTACGCCTTCCGAGTGGTCCCGGGAGCTGTGGACCCCGATCGCCTAAAATTTTCCGGGCCATCAAAAATGACCTAAGGAACCATAGTCACCGCCCCGCCCTGATCGTTCCTCATTTATTGCATTTTTCGGCCAAAAAACTAGAATTCTGCTCGATTACCATATTTTTGTGTGCTATTGCCCATGCCTTCCGAGTGGGCCGGGCCGCCGGACTCGGATCGCCTAAAAAGATTTCGGGCCATCAATTAGGACCTAAGGAACCATAGTCACCGCCTCGCCATGATCGTTCCTCATTTATTGCATTTTTTGGCCAAAAAACTAGAATTCCGCCCGATTCCCATATTTTTGTGTGCTATCGCCCACGCCTTGCGAGTGGGTCGGGCCCCCCGGAGCCGGATCGCCTAAAAATTTTCCAGACATTCAAATACGACCTAAGGAACCATAGTCACCGCCCCGCCATGATCGTTCCTAGTCTTTTGCGTTATTCAGCCAAAAAACTAGAATTCCACGCGATTCCCATATTTTTGTGTGTTATAGCCCACGCCTTCCGAGTGGTCCAGGGACCTCCTGACCCCTATCGCCTAAAATTTTTCCAGACTATCAAATACGACCTAAGGAACCATAGTAACCACCCCGCCATGATCGTTCCTCATTTTTTGCGTTTTTCGACCAAACAACTAGAATTCCGCGCGATTCCCATATTTTTGTGTGTTATAGCCCACGCCTTCCGAGTGGTCCCGGGACCTCCGGACCCCTATCGCCTAATATTTTTCCGGACTATCAAATAAGACCAAAGGAACCATAGTCACCGCCCAGCCATGATCATTCCTCATTTGTTGCGTTTTTCGGCCAAAAAACTAGAATTCCGCCCGATTACAATATTTTTGTGTGCTATTGCCCACCCTTCCAAGTGGTTCCGGGACCCCCGGACCCCGATCGCCTAAAATTTTTCCGGGCCATCAAATACGACCTAAGGAACCATAGTAACCGCCCCGCCATCATCGTTTCTCATTTTTTGCATTTTTCGGCCAAAAACCTAGAATTACGCCCGATTCCCATATTTTCGTGTGCTATACCCACGCCTTCCAAGTGGTCCGGTTTACCGAGGACCCCGATCGCCTAAAAATTTTCCGGACTATCAAATACGACCTAAGGTACCATAGTCATCGCCCCACCATGATCATTCAAAATGCTTTGCATTTTTCGGCCAAAAAACTAGAACTCCGCGCGATTTGCATATTTTCGTGTGCTATAGCTTACGCCTTCCGAGTCGTCCCGGGAGACGTGGACCCCGATCGCCTAAAATTTTCCGGGCTATCAAATACGACCTAAGGAACCATAGTCACCGCCCCGCCATGATCGTTCCTCATTTATTGCGTTTTTCGGCCAAAAAACTAGAATTCTACTAGATTACCATATTTTTGTGTGTTATTGCCCACGCCTTCCGAGTGGGCCGGGCCGCCGGACTCGGATCGCCTAAAATATTTTCGGACCATCAATAAGGACCTAAGGAACCACAGTCACCGCCTCGCCATGATCGTTCCTCATTTTCTGCATTTTTTGGCCAAAAAACTAGAATTCCGCCTGATTCCCATATTTTTGTGTGCTATCGCCCACGCCTTCCGAGTGGGTCGGGGCCCCCGGAGCCCGATCGCCTAAAACTTTTCCGGGCCATCAAATACGACCTAAGGAACCATAGTAACCACCCCGCCATGATTGTTCCTCATTTTTTGCGTTTTTCAGCCAAACAACTAGAATTCCGCAATTTCCATATTTTCGTGTGCTTTAGCCCATGCCTTCCAAGGGGTCCCGGGACCTCCTGACCCCTATCACCTAAAATTTTTCCGGACTATAAACTACGACCTAAGGAACCATAGTATCCGCCCCGCCACATGATCGTTCCTCATTTTTTGCGTTTTTCGGCCAAACAACTAGAATTCCGCGCAATTCCCATATTTTTGTGTGTTATAGCCCACGCCTTCCGAGTGGTCCCGGGACCTCCTAACCCCTATCGCCTAAAATTTTTCCGGACTATCAAATACGACCTAAGGAACCATAGTATCCGCCCCGCCATGATCGTTCCTCATTTTTTGCATTTTTCGGCCAAACAACTAGAATTCCGTGCGATTTCCATATTTTTGTGTGTTATAGCCCACGCCTTCCGAGTGGTCCCGGGACCTCCTGACCCCTATCGCCTAAAATTTTTCCAGACTATCAAATACGACCTAAGGAACCATAGTATCCGCCCCACCATGATCGTTCCTCATTTTTTGCGTTTTTCGGCCAAACAACTAGAATTCCGCGCGATTCCCATATTTTCGTGTGTTATAGCCCACGCCTTCCGAGTGGTCCCGGGACCTCCTGACCCCTATCGCCTAATATTTTTCCAGACTATCAAATAAGACCAAAGGAACCATAGTCACCGCCCAGCCATGATCATTCCTCATTTGTTGCGTTTTTCGGCCAAAAAACTAGAATTCCGCCCGATTACAATATTTTTGTGTGCTATTGCCCACCCTTCCAAGTGGTTCCGGGACCCCCGGACCCCGATCGCCTAAAATTTTTCCGGGCCGTCAAATACGACCTAAGGAACCATAGTAACCGCCCCGCCATCAACGTTTCTCATTTTTTGCATTTTTCGGCCAAAAAACTAGAATTACGCCAGATTCCCATATTTTCGTGTGCTATACCCACGCCTTCCAAATGGTCCGGGTAGCCGCGGACCCCGATCGCCTAAATTTTTTCCGGACTATCAAATACGACCTAAGGTACCATAGTCACCGCTCCACCATGATCGTTCCAAATGCTTTGCATTTTTCAGCCAAAAAACTAGAACTCCGCGCGATATGCATATTTTCGTGTGCTATAGCATACGCCTTCCGAGTGGTCCCGGGAGCCGTGGACCCCGATCGCCTAAAATTTTTCCGGGCAATCAAATACGACCTAAGGAACCATAGTATCCGCCCGCCATGATCGTTCCTCATTTATTGCGTTTTTCGGCCAAACAACTAGAATTCCGCGCGATTCCCATATTTTTATGTGTTATAGCCCACGCCTTCCGAGTGGTCCCGGGACCTCCGGACTCCTATCGCCTAAAATTTTTCCGGACTATCAAATACGACCTAAGGAACCATAGTATCCGCCTCGCCATGATCGTTCCTCATTTTTTGCATTTTTCGGCCAAACAACTAGAATTCAGCCCGATTCCCATATATTTGTGTGCTATCGCCCACGCCTTCCGAGTGGTCCCGGGACCTCCTGACCCCTATCGCCTAAAATTTTTCCGGACTAACAAAAACGACCTAAGGAACCATAGTATCCGCCCCGCCATGATCGTTCCTAGTCTTTTGCATTTTTCAGCCAAAAAACTAGAATTCCGCGCAATTTCCATATTTTCGTGTGCTTTAGCCCACGCCTTCCGAGTGGGTCGGGCCCCCCGGAGCCGGATCGCCTAAAAATTTTCCGGACTATCAAATACGACCTAAGGAACCATAGTCACCGCCCCGCCATGATCGTTTCTAGTCTTTTGCATTTTTCAGCCAAAAAACTAGAATTCCGCGCGATTTCCATATTTTCGTGTGCTATAGCTTACGCCTTCCGAGTGGTCCCGGGAGCTGCGGACACCAAACAACTAGAATTCCGCGCGATTCCCATATTTTTGTGTGTTATAGCCCACGCCTTCCGAGTGGTCTCGGGACCTCCGGACCCCTATCGCCTAATATTTTTCCGGACTATCAAATAAGACCAAAGGAACCATAGTCACCGCCCAGCCATGATCATTCCTCATTTATTGTGATTTTCGGCCAAAAAACTAGAATTCCGCCCGATTCCCATATTTTCGTGTGCTATTGCCCACCCTTCCAAGTGGTTCCGGAACCCCCGGACCTCGATCGCCTAAAATTTTTCCGGGCCGTCAAATACGACCTAAGGAACCATAGTAACCACCCCGCCATGATCGTTCCTCATTTTTTGCATTTTTCGGCCAAACAACTAGAATTCCGCACGATTCCCATATTTTGGTGTGTTATAGCCCACGCCTTCCGAGTGGTCCCGGGACCTATTGTCCCCTATCGCCTAATATTTTTCCGGACTATTAAATAAGACCGAAGGAACCATAGTCACCGCCCAGCCATGATCATTCCTCATTTGTTGCGTTTTTCGGCCAAAAAACTAGAATTCCGCCCGATTACAATATGTTTGTGTGCTATTGCCCACCCTTCCAAGTGGTTCCGGGACCCCCGGACCCCGATCGCCTAAAAATTTTTCGGGCCGTCAGATACGACCTAAGGAACCATAGTAACCGCCCCGCCATCATCGTTTCTCATTTTTTGCATTTTTCGGCCAAAAAACTAGAATTACGCCAGATTCCCATATTTTCGTGTGCTATACCCACGCCTTCCAAATGGTCCGGGTAGCCGCGGACCCCGATCGCCTAAATTTTTTCCGGACTATCAAATACGACCTAAGGTACCATAGTCACCGCTCCACCATGATCGTTCCAAATGCTTTGCATTTTTCGGCCAAAAAACTAGAACTCCGCGCGATTTGCATATTTTCGTGTGCTATAGCTTACGCCTTCCGAGTGGTCCCGGGAGCTGTGGACCCCGATCGCCTAAATTTTTCCGGGCCATCAAATACGACCTAAGGAACCATAGTCACCGCCCGCCATGATCGTTCCTCATTTATTGCGTTTTTTCGGCCAAAAAACTAGAATTCCACTCGATTACCATATTTTTGTGTGCTATTGCCCGCGCCTTCCGAGTGGGCCGGGCCGCCGGACTCGGATTGCCTAAAAAGTTTTCGGGCCATCAATTAGGACCTAAGGAACCATAGTCACTGCCTCGCCATGATCGTTCCTTATTTTTTGCATTTTTTGGCCAAAAAACTAGAATTCCGCCCGATTTCCATATTTTTGTGTGCTATCGCCCACGCCTTCCGAGTGGGTCGAGCCCCCCGGAGCCGGATCACCTAAAAATTTTCCAAACTATCAAATACGACCTAAGGAACCATAGTCACCGCCCCGCCATGATCGTTCCTAGTCTTTTGCGTTTTTCAGCTAAAAAACTAGAATTCCGCGCGATTTCCATATTTTAGTGTGCTTTAGCCCACGCCTTCCAAGGGGTCTCGGGAACCCCGAACCCCGATCGCCTAAAAATTTTCCGGACTATCAAATACGACCTAAGAAACCATAGTCACCGCCCCGCCATGATCGTTCCTAGTCTTTTGCATTTTTCAGCGAAAAAACTAGAATTCCGCGCGATTTCCATATTTTCGTGTGCTTTAGCCCACACCTTCCAAGGGGTCCCAGGAACCCCGAACCCCGATCGCCTAAAAATTTTCCGGGCCATCAAATACGACCTAAGGAACCATAGTCACCGCCCCGCCATGATCGTTCCTCTTTTTTGCGTTTTTCGACCAAACAACTAGAATTCCGCGCGATTCCCATATTTTTGTGTGTTATAGCCCACGCCTTCCGAGTGGTCTCGGGACCTCCGGACCCCTATCGCCTAATATTTTTCCGGACTATCAAATAAGACCAAAGGAACCATAGTCACCGCCCAGCCATGATCATTCCTCATTTATTGCGATTTTCGGCCAAAAAACTAGAATTCCGCCCGATTCCCATATTTTCGTGTGCTATTGCCCACCCTTCCAAGTGGTTCCGGAACCCCCGGACCCTGATCGCCTAAAATTTTTCCGGGCCGTCAAATACGACCTAAGGAACCATAGTAACCACCCCGCCATGATCGTTCCTCATTTTTTGCATTTTTCGGCCAAACAACTAGAATTCCGCACGATTCCCATATTTTGGTGTGTTATAGCCCACGCCTTCCGAGTGGTCCCGGGACCTATTGTCCCCTATCGCCTAATATTTTTCCGGACTATTAAATAAGACCGAAGGAACCATAGTCACCGCCCAGCCATGATCATTCCTCATTTGTTGCGTTTTTCGGCCAAAAAACTAGAATTCCGCCCGATTACAATATGTTTGTGTGCTATTGCCCACCCTTCCAAGTGGTTCCAGGACCCCCGGACCCCGATCGCCTAAAAATTTTCCGGGCCGTCAGATACGACCTAAGGAACCATAGTAACCGCCCCGCCATCATCGTTTCTCATTTTTTGCATTTTTCGGCCAAAAAACTAGAATTACGCCAGATTCCCATATTTTCGTGTGCTATACCCACGCCTTCCAAATGGTCCGGGTAGCCGCGGACCCCGATCGCCTAAATTTTTTCCGGACTATCAAATACGACCTAAGGTACCATAGTCACCGCTCCACCATGATCGTTCCAAATGCTTTGCATTTTTCGGCCAAAAAACTAGAACTCCGCGCGATTTGCATATTTTCGTGTGCTATAGCTTACGCCTTCCGAGTGGTCCCGGGAGCTGTGGACCCCGATCGCCTAAATTTTTCCAGGCCATCAAATACGACCTAAGGAACCATAGTCACCGCCCGCCATGATCGTTCCTCATTTATTGCGTTTTTCAGCCAAAAAACTAGAATTCCACTCGATTACCATATTTTTGTGTGCTATTGCCCGCGCCTTCCGAATGGGCCGGGCCGCCGGACTCGGATCGCCTAAAAAGTTTTCGGGCCATCAATTAGGACCTAAGGAACCATAGTCACTGCCTCGCCATGATCGTTCCTTATTTTTTGCATTTTTTGGCCAAAAAACTAGAATTCCGCCCGATTTCCATATTTTTGTGTGCTATCGCCCACGCCTTCCGAGTGGGTCGAGCCCCCCGGAGCCGGATCACCTAAAAATTTTCCAAACTATCAAATACGACCTAAGGAACCATAGTCACCGCCCCGCCATGATCGTTCCTAGTCTTTTGCGTTTTTCAGCTAAAAAACTAGAATTCCGCGCGATTTCCATATTTTAGTGTGCTTTAGCCCACGCCTTCCAAGGGGTCTCGGGAACCCCGAACCCCGATCGCCTAAAAATTTTCCGGACTGTCAAATACGACCTAAGAAACCATAATCACCGCCCCGCCATGATCGTTCCTAGTCTTTTGCATTTTTCAGCGAAAAAACTAGAATTCCGCGCAATTTTCATATTTTCGTGTGCTTTAGCCCACACCTTCCAAGGGGTCCCAGGAACCCCGAACCCCGATCGCCTAAAAATTTTCCGGGCCATCAAATACGACCTAAGGAACCATAGTCACCGCCCCGCCATGATCGTTCTTAGTCTTTTGCGTTTTTCAGCCAAAATACTAGAATTCCGCGCGATTTCCATATTTTAGTGTGCTTTAGCCCACGCCTTCCAAGGGGTCTCGGGAACCCCGATCGCCTAAAAAATTTTCGGACTATCAAATACGACCTAAGGAACCATAGTCACCGCCCCGCCATGATCGTTCCTAGTCTTTTGCATTTTTCAGCCAAAAAACTAGAATTCCGCCAGATTTCCATATTTTCGTGTGCTTTAGCCCACGCCTTCCAAGGGGTCCCAGGAACCCCGAACCCCGATCGCCTAAAAATTTTCCGGGCCATCAAATACGACCTAAGGAACCATAGTAACCACCCCGCCATGATCGTTCCTCATTTTTTGCATTTTTCGGCCAAACAACTAGAATTCCGCACGATTCCCATATTTTTGTGTGTTATAGCCCACGCCTTCCGAGTGGTCCCGGGACCTCCTGACCCCTATCGCCTAATATTTTTCCGGACTATTAAATAAGACCAAAGGAACCATAGTCACCGCCCAGCCATGATCATTCCTCATTTGTTGCGTTTTTCGGCCAAAAAACTAGAATTCCGCCCGATTACAATATTTTTGTGTGCTATTGCCCACCCTTCCAAGTGGTTCCGGGACCCCCGGACCCCGATCGCCTAAAATTTTTCCGGGCCGTCAAATACGACCTAAGGAACCATAGTAACCGCCCCGCCATCATCGTTTCTCATTTTTTGCATTTTTCGGCCAAAAAACTAGAATTACGCCAGATTCCCATATTTTCGTGTGCTATACCCACGCCTTCCAAATGGTCCGGGTAGCCGCGGACCCCGATCGCCTAAATTTTTTCCGGACTATCAAATATGACCTAAGGTACCATAGTCACCGCACCACCATGATCGTTCCAAATGCTTTGCATTTTTCGGTCAAAAAACTAGAACTCCGCGCGATTTGCATATTTTCGTGTGCTATAGCTTACGCCTTCCGAGTGGTCCCGAGTGCTGTGGACCCCGATCGCCTAAATTTTTCCGGGCCATCAAATACGACCTAAGGAACCATAGTCACCGCCCGCCATGATCGTTCCTCATTTATTGCGTTTTTCGGCCAAAAAACTAGAATTCCGCTCGATTACCATATTTTTGTGTGCTATTGCCCGCGCCTTCCGAGTGGGCCGGGCCGCCGGACTCGGATCGCCTAAAAAATTTTCGGGCCATCAATTAGGACCTAAGGAACCATAGTCACTGCCTCGCCATGATCGTTCCTCATTTTTTGCATTTTTTGGCCAAAAAACTAGAATTCCGCCCGATTCCCATATTTTTGTGTTCTATCGCCCACGCCTTCCGAGTGGGTCGAGCCCCCCGGAGCCGGATCACCTAAAAATTTTCCAAAATATCAAATACGACCTAAGGAACCATAGTCACCGCCCCGCCATGATCGTTCCTAGTCTTTTGCGTTTTTCAGCCAAAATACTAGAATTCCGCGCGATTTCCATATTTTAGTGTGCTTTAGCCCACGCCTCCAAGGGGTCTTTGGAACCCCGAACCCCGATCGCCTAAAAAATTTTCGGACTATCAAATACGACCTAAGGAACCATAGTCACCGCCCCGCCATGATCGTTCCTAGTCTTTTGCATTTTTCAGCCAAAAAACTAGAATTCCGCGCGATTTCCATATTTTCGTGTGCTTTAGCCCACGCCTTCCAAGGGGTCCCAGGAACCCCGAACCCCGATCGCCTAAAAATTTTCCGGGCCATCAAATACGACCTAAGGAACCATAGTAACAACCCCGCCATGATCGTTCCTCATTTTTTGCATTTTTCGACCAAACAACTAGAATTCCGCGCGATTCCCATATTTTTGTGTGTTATAGCCCACGCCTTCCGAGTGGTCTCGGGACCTCCGGACCCCTATCGCCTAATATTTTTCCGGACTATCAAATAAGACCAAAGGAACCATAGTCACCGCCCAGCCATGATCATTCCTTATTTGTTGCGTTTTTCGGCCAAAAACTAGAATTCCGCCCGATTACAATATTTTTGTGTGCTATTGCCCACCCTTCCAAATGGTTCCGGGACCCCCGGACCCCGATCGCCTAAAATTTTTCGGGCCGTGAAATACGACCTAAGGAACCATAGTAACCGCCCCGCCATCATCGTTTCTAATTTTTTACATTTTTCGGCCAAAAAACTAGAATTACGCCTGATTCCCATATTTTCGTGTGCTATACCCACGCCTTCCAAGTTGTCCGGGGAGCCGCGGACCCCGATCGCCTAAAATTTTTTCGGACTATCAAATACGGCCTAAGGTACCATAGTCACCGCCCCACCATGATCGTTCCAAATGCTTTGCATTTTTCGGCCAAAAAACTAGAACTCCGCGTGATTTGTATATTTTCGTGTGCTATAGCTTACGCCTTCCGAGTGGTCCCGGGAGCCGTGGACCCCGATGGCCTAAAATTTTCCGGGCCATCAAATACGACCTAAAGAACCATAGTCACCGCCCCGCCATGATCGTTCCTCATTTATTGCGTTTTTCGTGCTATTTTTTTGTGCTCGATTACCATATTTTTTTGTGCTATTGCCCACGCCTTCCGAGTGGGCCGGGCCGCCGGACTCGGATCGCCTAAAAATTTTTCGGTCCATCAATTAGGACCTAAGGAACCATATTCCCCGCCTCGCCATGATCGTTCCTCATTTTTTGCATTTTTTGGCCAAAAAACTAGAATTCCGCCCGATTCCCATATTTTTGTGTGCTATCACCCACGCCTTCCAAGTGGGTCGAGCCCCCCAGAGCCAGATCACCTAAAAATTTTCCAAACTATCAAATACAACCTAAGGAACCATAGTCACTGCCCCGCCATGATTGTTCCTAGTCTTTTGCATTTTTCAGCCAAAAAACTAGAATTCCGCGCGATTTCCCTATTTTAGTGTGCTTTAGCCCACGCCTTCCAAGGGGTCTCGGGAACCCCGAACCCCGATCGCCTAAAAATTTTCCGGACTATCAAATACGACCTAAGGAACCATACTCACCGCCCCGCCATGATCGTTCCTAGTCTTTTGCATTTTTCAGCCAAAAAACTAGAATTCCGCGCGATTTCCATATTTTTGTGTGCTTTAGCCCACGCCTTCCAAGGGGTCCCAGGAACCCCGAACCCCGATCGCCTAAAAATTTTCCGGGCCATCAAATACGACCTAAGGAACCATAGTAACCACCCCGCCATGATCGTTCCTCATTTTTTGCGTTTTTCGAAAAACAACTAGAATTCCGCGCGATTCCCATATTTTTGTGTGTTATAGCCCACGCCTTCCGAGTGGTCTCGGGACCTCCGTACCCCTATCGCCTAGTATTTTTCCGGACTATCAAATAAGACCAAAGGAACCATAGTCACCGCCCAGCCATGATCATTCCTCATTTGTTGCGTTTTTCGGCCAAAAAACTAGAATTACGCCCGATTACAATATTTTTGTGTGCTATTGCCCATCCTTCCAAGTGGTTCCGGGACCCCCGGACCCCGATCGCCTAAAATTTTTTCGGGCCATCAAATACGACCTAAGGAACCATAGTAATCGCCCCGCCATCATCGTTTCTCATTTTTTACATTTTTCGGCCAAAAAACTAGAATTCCGCTCGATTACTATATTTTTTTGTGTTATTGCCCACGCCTTCCGAGTGGGCCGGGCCGCCGGACTCGGATCGCCTAAAAAAATTTTGGTCCATCAATTAGGACCTAAGGAACCATAGTCCCAGCCTCACCATGATCGTTCCTCATTTTTTGCATTTTTTGGCCAAAAAACTAGAATTTCGCCCGATTCCCATATTTTTGTGTGCTATCGCCCACGCCTTCCGAGTGGGTCAGGCCCCCGGAGCCGGATTGCCTAAAAATTTTCCGGACTATCAAATACGACCTAAGGAACCATAGTCACCGCCCCGCCATGATCGTTCCTAGTCTTTTGCGTTTTTCATCCAAAAAACTAGAATTCCGCGCGATTTCCATATTTTCGTGTGCTTTAGCCCACGCCTTCCAAGGGGTCCCGGGAACCCCGAACCCCGATCGCCTAAAAATTTTCCGGACTATCAAATACGACCTAAGGATCCATAGTCACCGCCCCGCCATGATCGTTCCTAGTTTTTTGCGTTTTTCAGCAAAAAAACTAGAATTCCGCGCGATTTCCATATTTTTCTTGTGTTTTAGCCCACGCCTTCCATGGGGTCCCGGGAACCCCGAACCCCGATCGCCTAAAAATTTTCCGGGCCATCAAATACGACCTAAGGAACCATAGTAACCACCCCGCCATGATCATTCCTCATTTTTTGCATTTTTGGACCAAACAACTAGAATTCCGCGCGATTCCCATATTTTTGTGTGTTATAGCCCACGCCTTCCGAGTGGTCCCGGGACCTCCGGACCCCTATCGCCTAATATTTTTCCGGACTATCAAATAAGACCAAAGGAACCATAGTCACCGCCCAGCCATGATCATTCCTCATATGTTGCGTTTTTCGGCCAAAAAACTAGAATTACGCCCGATTCCCATATTTTCGTGTGCTATACCCACGCCTTCCAAGTGGTCCGGGGCGCCGCGGACCCCGATTACCTAAAATTTTTCCGGACTCTCAAATACGACCTAAGGTACCATAGTCACCGCCCCACCATGATCATTCTAAATGCTTTGCATTTTTCGGCCAAAAAACTAGAACTCCGCGCGATTTGCATATTTTCGTGTGCTATAGCTTACGCCTTCCGAGTGGTCCCGGGAGCTGTGGACCCCGATCGCCTAAAATTTTCCGGGCCGTCAAATACGACCTAAGGAATCATAGTCACCGCCCAGCCATGATCATTCTTCATTTGTTGCATTTTTTCGGCCAAAAAACTAGAATTCCGCCCGATTACAATATTGTTGTGTGCTATTGCCCACCCTTCCAAGTGGTTCCGGGACCCCCGGACCCCTATCGCCTAAAATTTTTTCGGGCCGTCAAATAGGACCTAAGGAACCATAGTAACCGCCCCGCCATCATCGTTTCTCATTTTTTGCATTTTTCGGCCAAAAAACTAGAATTACGCCCGATTCCCATATTTTCGTGTGCTATACCCACGCCTTCCAAGTGGTCCGGGGAGCCGCGGACCCCGATCGCCTAAAATTTTTCCGGACTATCAAATACGACCTAAGGTACCATAGTCACCGCCCCACCATGATCGTTCCAAATGCTTTGCATTTTTCGGCCAAAAAACTAGAACTCCGCGCGATTTGCATATTTTCGTGTGCTATAGCTTACGCCTTCCGAGTGGTCCCGGGAGCTGTGGACCCCGATCGCCTAAAATTTTTCGGGCCATCAAATACGACCTAAGGAACCATAGTCACCGCCCCGCCATGATCGTTCCTCATTTATTGAATTTATCGGCCAAAAAACTAGAATTCCGCTCGATTACCATATTTTTGTGTGCTATTGCCCATGCCTTCCGAGGGGGCCGGGCAGCCGGACTCGGATCGCCTAAAAATATTTCGGGCCATCAATTAGGACCTAAGGAACCATAGTCACCGCCTCGCCATGATCGTTCCTCATTTTTTGCATTTTTTGGCCAAAAAACTAGAATTCCGCCCGATTCCCATATTTTTGTGTGCTATCGCCCACGCCTTGCGAGTGGGTCGGGCCCCCCGGAGCTGGATCGCCTAAAAATTTTCCGGACTATCAAATACTACCTAAGGAACCATAGTCACCGCCCCGCCATGATCGTTCCTAGTCTTTTGCATTTTTCAACCAAAAAACTAGAATTCCGCGCGATTTCCATATTTTCGTGTGCTTTAGCCCACGCCTTCCAAGGGGTCCCGGGAACCCCGAACCCCGATCGCCTAAAAATTTTCCGGGCCGTCAAATACGACCTAAGGAACCATAGTAACCACCCCGCCATGATCGTTCCTCATTTTTTGCATTTTTCGACCAAACAACTAGAATTCCGCGCGATTCCCATATTTTTGTGTGTTATAGCCCACGCCTTCCGAGTGGTCGCGGGACCTCCGGACCCCTATCGCCTAATATTTTTCCGGACTATCAAATAAGACCAAAGGAACCATAGTCACCGCCCAGCCATGATCATTCCTTATTTGTTGCGTTTTTCGGCCAAAAAACTAGAATTCCGCCCGATTACAATATTTTTGTGTGCGATTGCCCACCCTTCCAAGTGGTTCCGGGACCCCCGGACCCCGATCGCCTAAAATTTTTTTGGGCCGTCAAATACGACCTACGGAACCATAGTAACCGCCCCGCCATCATCGTTTCTCATTTTTTGCATTTTTCGGCCAAAAAACTAGAATTACGCCCGATTCCCATATTTTCGTGTGCTATACCCACGCCTTCCAAGTGGTCCGGGGAGACGCGGACCCCGTTTGCCTAAATTTTTTCAGGTCTATCAAATACGACCTACGGTACCATAGTCACCGCCCCACCATTATCGTTCCAAATGCTTTGCATTTTTCGGCCAAAAAACTAGAACTCCGCGCGATTTGCATATTTTCATGTGCTATAGCTTACGCCTTCGGAGTGGTCCCGGGAGCCGTGGACCCCGATCTCCTAAAATTTTCCGGGCCATCAAATACGACCTAAGGAACCATAGTCACCGCCCCGCCATGATAGTTCCTCATTTATTGCGTTTTTCGGCCAAAAAACTAGAATTCCGCTCGATTACCATATTTTTGTGTGCTATTGCCCACGCCTTCCGAGTGGGCCGGGCCACCGGATTCGGATCACCTAAAAATTTTTCGGGCCATCAATTAGGACCTAAGGAACCATAGTCACCGCCTCGCCATGATCGTTCCTCATTTTTTGCATTTTTTGGCCAAAAAACTAGAATTCCGCCCGATTCCCATATTTTTGTGTGCTATCGCCCACGCCTTCCGAGTGGGTCGGGCCCCCGGAGCTGGATCGCCTAAAAATTTTCTGGACTATCAAATACGACCTAAGGAACAATAGTCACCGCCCCGCTATGATCGTTTCTAGTCTTTTGCGTTTTTCAGCCAAAAAACTAGAATTCCGCGCGATTCCTATATTTTTGTGTGTTATAGCCCACGCCTTCCGAGTGGTCCCGGGACCTCCTGACCCCTATCGCCTAAAATATTTCCGTACTATCAAATACGACCTAAGGAACCATAGTATCCGTCCCGCCATGATCGTTCCTCATTTTTTGCGTTTTTCGGCAAAACAACTAGAATTCCGCGCGATTCCCATATTTTTGTGTGTTATAGCCCACGCCTTCCGAGTGGTCCCGGGACCTCCGGACCCCTATCGCCTAATATTTTTCCGCACTATCAAATAAGACCAAAGGAACCATAGTCACCGCCCAGCCATGATCATTCCTCATTCGTTGCGTTTTTCGGCCAAAAAACTAGAATTCCGCCCGATTACAATATTTTTGTGTGCTATTGCCCACCCTTCCAAGTGGTTACGGGACCCCCGGACCTCGATCGCCTAAAATTTTTCCGGGCCGTCAAATACGACCTAAGGAACCATAGTAACCGCCCCGCCATCATCGTTTCTCATTTTTTGCATTTTTCGGCCAAAAAACTAGAAGTACGCCCGATTCCCATATTTTCGTGTGCTATACCCACGCCTTCCAAGTGATCCGGGGAGCCGCGGACCCCGTTTGGTTAAAACATTTTTCCGGACTATCAAATACGACCTAAGGTACCATAGTCACCGCCCCACCATTATCGTTCCAAATGCTTTGCATTTTTCGGCCAAAAAACTAGAACTCCGCGCGATTTGCATATTTTCATGTGCTATAGCTTACGCCTTCGGAGTGGTCCCGGGAACCGTGGACCCCGATCTCCTAAAATTTTCCCGGGCCATCAAATACGACCTAAGGAACCATAGTTACCGCACCGCCATGATCGTTCCTCATTTATTGCATTTTTCGGCCAAAAAACTAGAATTCCGCTCGATTACCATATTTTTGTGTGCTATTGCCCACGCCTTCCGAGTGGGCCGGGCCACCGGATTCGGATCGCCTAAAAATTTTCAGGCTATCAATTAGGACCTAAGGAACCATAGTCACTGCCTCGCCATGATCGTTCCTCATTTTGTGCATTTTTTGGCCAAAAAACTAGTATTCCGCCCGATTCCCATATTTTTGTGTGCTATCACCCATGCCTTCCGAGTGGGTCGGGCCCCCTGGAGCTGGATCGCCTAAAAATTTTTTGGACTATCAAATACGACCTAAGGAACTATAGTCACCGCCCCGCCATGATCATTTCTAGTCTTTTGCGTGTTTCAGCCAAAAAACTAGAATTTCGCGCGATTCCTATATTTTTGTGTGTTATAGCCCATGCCTTCCGAGTGGTCCCGGGACCTCCTGACCCCTATCGCCTAAAATTTTTCCGTACTATCAAATACGACCTAAGGAACCATAGTATCCGGCCCGCCATGATCGTTCCTCATTTTTTACATTTTTCGGCCAAACAACTAGAATTCCGCGCGATTCCCATATTTTTGTGTGTTATAGCCCATGCCTTCCGAGTGGTCCCGGGACCTCCGGACCCCTATCGCCTAATATTTATCCGGACTATCAAATAAGACCAAAGGAACCATAGTCACCGCCCAGCCATGATCATTCCTCATTTGTTGCGTTTTTCGGCCAAAAAACTAGAATTCCGCCCGATTACAATATTTTTGTGTGCTATTGCCCACCCTTCCAAGTGGTTCCGGGACCCCCGGACCCCGATCGCCTAAAATTTTTCCGGGCCGTCAAATACGACCTAAGGAACCATAGTAACCGCCCCGCCATCATCGTTTCTCATTTTTTGCATTTTTCGGCCAAAAAACTAGAATTACGCCCGATTCCCATATTTTCGTGTGCTATACCCACGCCTTCCAAGTGGTCCGGGGAGCCGCGGACCCCGATCGCCTAAAATTTTTCCGGACTATCAAATACGACCTAAGGTACCATAGTCACCGCCCCACCATGATCGTTCCAAATGCTTTGCATTTTTCGGCCAAAAAACTAGAACTCCGCGCGATTTGCATATTTTCGTGTGCTATAGCTTACGCCTTCCGAGTGGTCCCGGGAGCCGTGGACCCCGATCGCCTAAAATTTTCCGGGCCATCAAATACGACCTAAGGAACCATAGTCATCGCCCATCCATGATCATTCCTCATTTTTTGCGTTTTTTCGGCCAAAAAACTAGAATTCCGCTCAATTACCATATTTTTGTGTGCTATTGCCCACGCCTTCCGAGTGGGCCGGGCCACCGGACTCGGAACGCCTAAAAATTTTTTGGGCCCATATTTTTGTGTGCTTTCGCCCACGCCTTCCGAGTGGGTCGGACCCCCCGGAGCCGGATCGCCTAAAAATTTTCCGAACTATCAAATACGACCTAAGGAACCATAGTCACCGCCCCGCCATGATCGTTTCTAGTCTTTTGCATTTTTCAGCCAAAAAACTAGAATTCCGCGCGATTCCTATATTTTTGTGTGTTATAGCCCACGCCTTCCGAGTGGTCCCGGGACCTCCTGACCCCTATCGCCTAAAATTTTTCCGTACTATCAAATACGACCTAAGGAACCATAGTATCCGGCCCGCCATGATCGTTCCTCATTTTTTGCGTTTTTCTGCCAAACAACTAGAATTTCGCGCGATTCCCATATTTTTGTGTGTTATAGCCCACGCCTTCCGAGTGGTCCCGGGACCTCCGGACCCCTATCGCCTAATATTTTTCCGGACTATCAAATAAGACCAAAGGAACCATAGTCACCGCCCAGCCATGATCATTCCTCATTTGTTGCGTTTTTCGGCCAAAAAACTAGAATTCCGCCCGATTACAATATTTTTGTGTGCTATTGCCCACCCTTCCAAGTGGTTCCGGGACCCCCGGACCCCGATCGCCTAAAATTTTTCCGGGCCGTCAAATACGACCTAAGGAACCATAGTAACCGCCCCGCCATCATCGTTTCTCATTTTTTGCATTTTTCGGCCAAAAAACTAGAATTACGCCCGATTCCCATATTTTCGTGTGCTATACCCACGCCTTCCAAGTGGTCCGGGGAGCCGCGGACCCCGATCGCCTAAAATTTTTCCGGACTATCAAATACGACCTAAGGTAACCATAGTCACCGCCCCGCCATGATCGTTCCTCATTTATTGCGTTTTTCGGCCAAAAACCTAGAATTCCGCTCGATTACCATATTTTTGTGTGCTATTGCCCACGCCTTCCGAGTGGGCCGGGCCGTCGGACTCGGATAGCCTAAAAAATTTCCGTGCCATCAATTAGGACCTAAGGAACCATAGTCACCGCCTAGCCATGATCGTTCCTCATTTTTTGCATTTTTTGGCCAAAAAACTAGAATTTCGCCCGATTCTCATATTTTTGTGTGTTATCGCCCATGCCTTCCGAGTGGGTCGGGCCCCCGGAGCCGGATCGCCTAAAAATTTTCCGGACTATCAAATACGACCTAAGGAACCATAGTCACCGCCCCGCCATGATCGTTTCTAGTCTTTTGCATTTTTCAGCCAAAAACTAGAATTCCGCGCGATTTCCATATTTTCGTGTGCTTTAGCCCACGCCTTCCAAGGGGTCCCGGGAACCCTGAACCCTGATCGCCTAAATATTTTTCGGGCCATCAAATATGACCTAAGGAACCATAGTAACCACCCCGCCATGATCGTTCCTCATTTTTTGCGTTTTTCAAAAAACAACTAGAATTCCGCGCGATTCCCATATTTTTGTGTGTTATAGCCCACGCCTTCCGAGTGGTCCCGGGACCTCCGTACCCCTATCGCCTAGTATTTTTCCGGACTATCAAATAAGACTAAAGGAACCATAGTCACCGCCCAGCCATGATCATTCCTCATTTGTTGCGTTTTTCGGCCAAAAACTAGAATTCCGCCCGATTACAATATTTTTGTGTGCTATTGCCCACCCTTCCAAGTGGTTCCGGGACCCCCGGACCACGATCGCCTAAAATTTTTCCGGGCCGTCAAATACGACCTAAGGAAACATAGTAACCGCCCCGCTATCATCGTTTCTCATTTTTTGCATTTTTCGGCCAAAAAACTAGAATTACGCCGGATTCCCATATTTTCGTGTGCTATACCCACGCCTTCCAAGCGATCCGGGGAGCCGCAGACCCCGATCGCCTAAAAATTTTCCGGACAATCAAATACGACCTAAGGTGCCATAGTCACCGCCCCACCATGATCGTTCCAAATGCTTTGCATTTTTCGGCCAAAAAACTAGAACTCCGCGCGATTTGCATATTTTCGTGTGCTATAGCTTACGCCTTCCGAGTGGTCCCAGGAGCCGTGGACCCCGATCGCCTAAAATTTTCCGGGCCATCAAATACGACCTAAGGAACCATAGTCACCGCCCCGCCATGATCGTTCCTCATTTATTGCTTTTTCGGCCAAAAAAGTAGAATTCCGCTCGATTACCATATTTTTGTGTGCTATTACCCACGCCTTCCGAGTGGGCCGGGCCGCCGGATTCGAATCGCCTAAAAAATATTCGGGCCATCAATTAGGACCTAAGGAACCATAGTCACCGCCTCGCCGTGATCGTTCCTCATTTTTTGCATTTTTTGGCCAAAAAACGAGAATTCCGCCCGATTCCCATATTTTTTTGTGCCATCGCCCACGCCTTCTGAATGGGCCGGGCCCCCCGGAGCCGGATCGCCTAAAATTTTTTCGGACTATCAAATACGACCTAAGGAACCATAATCACCGCCCCGCCATGATCGTTCCTAGTCTTTTGCGTTTTTCAGCAAAAAAACTAGAATTCCGCGGGATTTCCATATTTTCGTGTGCTTTACCCCACGCCTTCCAAGGGGTCCCGGGAATGTCGAACCCCGATCGCCTAAAACAATTTCGGGCCATCAAATACGACCTAAGGAACCATAGTAACCACCCCGCCATGATTGTTCCTCATTTATTGCGTTTTTCGGCCAAACAACTAGAATTCCGCGCGATTCCCATATTTTTGTGTGTTATAGCCCACGCCTTCCGAGTGGTCCCGGGACCTCCGGACCCCTATCGCCTAATATTTTTTCGGACTATCAAATAAGACCAAAGGAACCATAGTCACCGCCCAGCCATGATCATTCCTCATTTGTTGCATTTTTCGGCCAAAAAACTAGAATTCCGCCCGATTACAATATTTTTGTGTGCTATTGCCCACCCATCCAAGTGGTTCCGGGACCCCCGGACCACGATCGCCTAAAATTTTTCCGGGCCGTCAAATACGAACTAGGGAACCATAGTAACCGCACCGCCATCATCGTTTCTCATTTTTTGCATTTTTCGGCCAAAAAACTAGAATTACGCCCGATTCCCATATTTTCGTGTGCTATACCCACGCCTTCCAAGTGGTCCGGGGAGCCGCGGACCCCGATCGCCTAAAATTTTTCCGGACTATCAAATACGACCTAAGGTACCATAGTCACCGCCCCACCATGATCGTTCCAAATGCTTTGCATTTTTCGGCCAAAAAACTAGAACTCCGCGCGATTTGCATATTTTCGTGTGCTATAGCTTACGCCTTCCGAGTGGTCCCGGGAGCCGTGGACCCCGATCGCCTAAAATTTTCCGGGCCATCAAATACGACCTAAGGAACCATAGTCACCGCCCCGCCATGATCGTTCCTCATTTATTGCTTTTTCGGCCAAAAATCTAGAATTCCGCTCGATTACCATATTTTTGTGTGCTATTGCCCGCGCCTTCCGAGTGGGCTGGGCCGCCGGACTCGAATCGCCTAAAAAAATTTCGGGCCATCAATTAGGACCTAAGGAACCATAGTCACCGCCTCGCCGTGATCGTTCCTCGTTTTTTGCATTTTTTGGCCAAAAAACTAGAATTCCGCCCGATTCCCATATTTTTGTGTGCTATCGCCCACGCATTCCGACTGGGTCGGGCCCCCCGGAGCCGGATCGCCTAAAATTTTTCCGGACTATCAAATACGACCTAAGGAACCATAGTCACTGCCCCGCCATGATCGTTCCTAGTCTTTTGCGTTTTTCAGCAAAAAAACTAGAATTCCGCGGGATTTCCATATTTTCGTGTGCTTTAGCCCATGCCTTCCAAAGGGTCCCGGGAACCCCGAACCCCGAGCGCTTAAAAATTTTCTGGGCCATCAAATATGACCTAAGGAACCATAGTAACCACCCCGCCATGATCGTTCCTAATTTTTTGCGTTTTTCGACCAAACAACTAGAATTCCACGCGATTCCCATATTTTTGTGTGTTATAGCCCACGCCTTCCGAATGGTCCCAGGACCTCCGGACCCCTATCGCCTAATATTTTTCCGGACTATCAAATAAGACCAAAGGAACCATAGTCACTGCCCAGCCATGATCATTCCTCATTTGTTGCGTTTTTCGGCCAAAAAACTAGAATTCCGCTCGATTACCATATTTTTGTGTGCTATTGCCCACGCCTTCCGAGTGGGCCGGGCCGCCGGACTCGGATCGCCTAAAATTTTCCGGGCCATAAAATACGACCAAAGGAACCATAGTCACTGCCTCGCCATGATCGTTCCTCATTTATTGCGTATTTCGGCCAAAAAACTAGAATTCCGCTCGATTATCATATTTTTGTGTGCTATTGCCCACGCCTTCCGAGTGGGCCGGGCTGCCGGACTCGGATCGCCTAAAAACATTTAAGGCCATCAATTAGGACCTAAGGAACCATAGTCACCGCCTCGCCATGATCGTTCCTCATTTTTTGCATTTTTTGGCCAAAAAACTAGAATTCCGCCCGATTCCCATATTTTTGTGGGCTATCGCCCACGCCTTCCGAGTGGGTCGGGCCCCCCGGAGCCGGATCGCCTAAAAATTTTCCGGGCTATCAAATATGACCTAAGGAACCATAGTCACCGCCCCTCCATGATCGTTCCGAGTCTTTTGCGTTTTTCAACCAAAAAACTAGAATTCCGCGCGATTTCCATATTTTCGTGTGCTTTAGCCCACGCCTTCCAAGGGGTCCCGGGAACCCTGAACCCCGATCGCCTAAATATTTTCCGGGCCATCAAATACGACCTAAGGAACCATAGTAACCACCCCGCCATGATCGTTCCTCATGTTTTGCATTTTTCGGACAAACAACTAGAATTCCGCGCGATTTCCATATTTTTGTGTGCTTTAGCCCACGCCTTCCAAGGGGTCCCGGGAACCCCGAACCCTGATAGCCTAAAAATTTTCCGGGCCATCAAATACGACCTAAGGAACCATAGTAACCACCCTGCCATGATCGTTCCTCATTTTTTGCGTTTTTCGACCAAACAACTAGAATTCCGCGCGATTCCCATATTTTTGTGTGTTATAGCCCACGCCTTCCGAGTTGTCCCGGGACCTCCGGACCCCTATCGCCTAATATTTTTCCGGAATATCAAATAAGACCAAAGGAACCATAGTCACCGCCCAGCCATGATCATTCCTCATTTGTTGCATTTTTCGGCAAAAAAACTAGAATTCCGCCCGATTACAATATTTTTGTGTGCTATTGCCCACCCTTCCAAGTGGTTCCGGGACCCCCGGACCCCGATCGCCTAAAATTTTCCGGGCCATCAAATACGACCTAAGGAACCATAGTCACCGCCTCGCCATGATCGTTCCTCATTTATTGCGTTTTTCGGCCAAAAAACTAGAATTCCGCTCGATTACCATATTTTTGTGTGCTATTGCCCACGCCTTCCGAGTGGGCCGGGCCGCCGGACTCGGATCGCCTAAAAACATTTAAGGCCATCAATTAGGACCTAAGGAACCATAGTCACCGCCTCGCCATGATCGTTCCTCATTTTTTGTATTTTTTGGCCAAAAAACTAGAATTCCGCCCGATTTCCATATTTTTGTGTGCTATCGCCCACGCCTTCCTAGTGGGTCGGGCCCCCCGGAGCCGGATCGCCTAAAAATTTTCCGGACTATCAAATATCACCTAAGGAACCATAGTCACCGCCCCTCCATGATCGTTCCGAGTCTTTTGCATTTTTCAACCAAAAAACTAGAATTCCGCGCGATTTCTATATTTTCGTGTGCTTTAGCCCATGCCTTCCAAGGGGTCCCGGGAACCCTGAACCCCGATCGCCTAAATATTTTCCGGGCCATCAAATACGACCTAAGGAACCATAGTAACCACCCCGCCATGATCGTTCCTCATTTTTTGCATTTTTCGGACAAACAACTAGAATTCCGCGCGATTCCCATATTTTTGTGTGTTATAGCCCACGCCTTCCGAGTGGTCCCGGGACCTCCGGACCCCTCTCGCCTAATATTTTTCCAGACTCTCAAATAAGACCAAAGGAACCATAGTCACCGCCCAGCCATGATCATTCCTCATTTGTTGCGTTTTTCGGCCAAAAAACTAAAATTCCGCCCGATTACAATATTTTTGTGTGATATTATTGTCCACCCTTCCAAGTGGTTCCGGGACCCCCGGACCCCGATCGCCTAAAATTTTTCCGGGCCGTCAAATACGACCTAAGGAACCATAGTAACCGCTCCGCCATCATCGTTTCTCATTTTTTGCATTTTTCAGCCAAAAAACTAGAATTACGCCCGATTCCCATATTTTCGTGTGCTATACCCACGCCTTCCAAGTGGTCCGGGGAGCCGCGGACCCCAATCGCCTAAAATTTTTCCGGACTATCAAATACGACCTAAGGTACCATAGTCACCGCCCCACCATGATCGTTCCAAATGATTTGCATTTTTCGGCCAAAAAACTAGAACTCCGCGCGATTTGCATATTTTCGTGTGCTATAGCTTACGCCTTCCGAGTGGTCCCGGGAGCCGTGAACCCCGATCGCCTAAAATTTCCGGGCCATCAAATACGACCTAAGGAACCATAGTCACCGCCCCGCCATGATCGTTCCTCATTTATTGCTTTTTTCGGCCAAAAAACTAGAATTTCGCTCGATTACCATATTTTTGTGTGCTATTACCCACGCCTTCCGAGTGGGCCGGGCCGCAGGACTCGAATCGCCTAAAAAAATTTCGGGCCATCAATTAGGACCTAAGGAACCATAGTCACCGCCTCGCCGTGATCGTTCCTCGTTTTTTGCATTTTTGGCCAAAAAATTAGAATTTCGCCCGATTCCCATATTTTTGTGTGCTATCCCCCACGCATTCCGACTGGGTCGGGCCCCCCGGAGCCGGATCGCCTAAAATTTTTCCGGACTATCAAATATGACCTAAGGAACCATAGTCACTGCCCCGCCATGATCGTTCCTAGTCTTTTGCGTTTTTCAGCAAAAAAACTAGAATTCCGCGGGATTTCCATATTTTCGTGTGCTTTAGCCCATGCCTTCCAAGGGGTCCCGGGAACCCCGAACCCCGAGCGCTTAAAAATTTTCCAGGCCATCAAATACGACCTAAGGAACCATAGTATCCGCCCCGCCATGATCGTTCCTCATTTTTTTCGTTTTTCGGCCAAACAACTAGAATTCCGCGCGATTCCCATATTTTTGTGTGTTATAGCCCACGCCTTCCGAATGGTCCCGGGACCTCCGGACCCCTATCGCCTAATATTTTTCCGGACTATCAAATAAGACCAAAGGAACCATAGTCACCGCCCAGCCATGATCATTCCTCATTTGTTGCATTTTTCGGCCAAAAAACTAGAATTCCGCCCGATTACAATATTTTTGTGTGCTATTGACCACCCTTCCAAGTGGTTCCGGGACCCCCGGACCCCGATCCCCTAAAATTTTCCGGGCCATCAAATACGACCTAAAGAACCATAGTCACCGCCTCGCCATGATAGTTCCTCATTTATTGCATTTTTCGGCCAAAAAACTAGAATTCCGCTCGATTACCATATTTTTGTGTGCTATTGCCCACGCCTTCCGAGTGGGCCGGGCCGCCGGACTAGGATCGCCTAAAATTTTCCGGGCCATAAAATACGACCAAAGGAACCATAGTCACTGCCTCGCCATGATCGTTCCTCATTTATTGCGTTTTTCGGCCAAAAAACTAGAATTCCGCTCGATTATCATATTTTTGTGTGCTATTGCCCACGCCTTCCGAGTGGGCCGGGCTGCCGGACTCGGATTGCCTAAAAACATTTAAGGCCATCAATTAGGACCTAAGGAACCATAGTCACCGCCTCGCCATGATCGTTCCTCATTTTTTGCATTTTTTGGCCAAAAAACTAGAATTCCGCCCGATTCCCATATTTTTGTGGGCTATCGCCCACGCCTTCCGAGTGGGTCGGGCCCCCCGGAGCCGGATCGCCTAAAAATTTTCCGGGCTATCAAATATGACCTAAGGAACCATAGTCACCGCCCCTCCATGATCGTTCCGAGTCTTTTGCGTTTTTCAACCAAAAAACTAGAATTCCGCGCGATTTCCATATTTTCGTGTGCTTTAGCCCACGCCTTCCAAGGGGTCCCGGGAACCCTGAACCCCGATCGCCTAAATATTTTCCGGGCCATCAAATACGACCTAAGGAACCATAGTAACCACCCCGCCATGATCGTTCCTCATGTTTTGCATTTTTCGGACAAACAACTAGAATTCCGCGCGATTTCCATATTTTTGTGTGCTTTAGCCCACGCCTTCCAAGGGGTCCCGGGAACCCCGAACCCTGATAGCCTAAAAATTTTCCGGGCCATCAAATACGACCTAAGGAACCATAGTAACCACCCTGCCATGATCGTTCCTCATTTTTTGCGTTTTTCGACCAAACAACTAGAATTCCGCGCGATTCCCATATTTTTGTGTGTTATAGCCCACGCCTTCCGAGTTGTCCCGGGACCTCCGGACCCCTATCGCCTAATATTTTTCCGGAATATCAAATAAGACCAAAGGAACCATAGTCACCGCCCCAGCCATGATCATTCCTCATTTGTTGCATTTTTCGGCAAAAAAACTAGAATTCCGCCCGATTACAATATTTTTGTGTGCTATTGCCCACCCTTCCAAGTGGTTCCGGGACCCCCGGACCCCGATCGCCTAAAATTTTCCGGGCCATCAAATACGACCTAAGGAACCACAGTCACCGCCTCGCCATGATCGTTCCTCATTTATTGCGTTTTTCGGCCAAAAAACTAGAATTCCGCTCGATTACCATATTTTTGTGTGCTATTGCCCACGCCTTCCGAGTGGGCCGGGCCGCCGGACTCGGATCGCCTAAAAACATTTAAGGCCATCAATTAGGACCTAAGGAACCATAGTCACCGCCTCGCCATGATCGTTCCTCATTTTTTGTATTTTTTGGCCAAAAAACTAGAATTCCGCCCGATTTCCATATTTTTGTGTGCTATCGCCCACGCCTTCCTAGTGGGTCGGGCCCCCCGGAGCCGGATCGCCTAAAAATTTTCCGGACTATCAAATATCACCTAAGGAACCATAGTCACCGCCCCTCCATGATCGTTCCGAGTCTTTTGCATTTTTCAACCAAAAAACTAGAATTCCGCGCGATTTCCATATTTTCGTGTGCTTTAGCCCATGCATTTCAAGGGGTCCCGGGAACCCTGAACCCCGATCGCCTAAATATTTTCCGGGCCATCAAATACGACCTAAGGAACCATAGTAACCACCCCGCCATGATCGTTCCTCATTTTTTGCATTTTTCGGACAAACAACTAGAATTCCGCGCGATTCCCATATTTTTGTGTGTTATAGCCCACGCCTTCCGAGTGGTCCCGGGACCTCCGGACCCCTCTCGCCTAATATTTTTCCAGACTCTCAAATAAGACCAAAGGAACCATAGTCACCGCCCAGCCATGATCATTCCTCATTTGTTGCGTTTTTCGGCCAAAAAACTAAAATTCCGCCCGATTACAATATTTTTGTGTGATATTATTGTCCACCCTTCCAAGTGGTTCCGGGACCCCCGGACCCCGATCGCCTAAAATTTTTCCGGGCCGTCAAATACGACCTAAGGAACCATAGTAACCGCTCCGCCATCATCGTTTCTCATTTTTTGCATTTTTCAGCCAAAAAACTAGAATTACGCCCGATTCCCATATTTTCGTGTGCTATACCCACGCCTTCCAAGTGGTCCGGGGAGCCGCGGACCCCAATCGCCTAAAATTTTTCCGGACTATCAAATACGACCTAAGGTACCATAGTCACCGCCCCACCATGATCGTTCCAAATGATTTGCATTTTTCGGCCAAAAAACTAGAACTCCGCGCGATTTGCATATTTTCGTGTGCTATAGCTTACGCCTTCCGAGTGGTCCCGGGAGCCGTGAACCCCGATCGCCTAAAATTTCCGGGCCATCAAATACGACCTAAGGAACCATAGTCACCGCCCCGCCATGATCGTTCCTTATTTATTGCTTTTTTCGGCCAAAAAACTAGAATTTCGCTCGATTACCATATTTTTGTGTGCTATTACCCACGCCTTCCGAGTGGGCCGGGCCGCAGGACTCGAATCGCCTAAAAAAATTTCGGGCCATCAATTAGGACCTAAGGAACCATAGTCACCGCCTCGCCGTGATCGTTCCTCGTTTTTTGCATTTTTGGCCAAAAAATTAGAATTTCGCCCGATTCCCATATTTTTGTGTGCTATCCCCCACGCATTCCGACTGGGTCGGGCCCCCCGGAGCCGGATCGCCTAAAATTTTTCCGGACTATCAAATATGACCTAAGGAACCATAGTCACTGCCCCGCCATGATCGTTCCTAGTCTTTTGCGTTTTTCAGCAAAAAAACTAGAATTCCGCGGGATTTCCATATTTTCGTGAGCCCATGCCTTCCAATGGGTCCCGGGAACCCCGAACCCCGAGCGCTTAAAAATTTTCCAGGCCATCAAATACGACCTAAGGAACCATAGTATCCGCCCCGCCATGATCGTTCCTCATTTTTTTCGTTTTTCGGCCAAACAACTAGAATTCCGCGCGATTCCCATATTTTTGTGTGTTATAGCCCACGCCTTCCGAATGGTCCCGGGACCTCCGGACCCCTATCGCCTAATATTTTTCCGGACTATCAAATAAGACCAAAGGAACCATAGTCACCGCCCAGCCATGATCATTCCTCATTTGTTGCATTTTTCGGCCAAAAAACTAGAATTCCGCCCGATTACAATATTTTTGTGTGCTATTGACCACCCTTCCAAGTGGTTCCGGGACCCCCGGACCCCGATCCCCTAAAATTTTCCAGGCCATCAAATACGACCTAAAGAACCATAGTCACCGCCTCGCCATGATAGTTCCTCATTTATTGCATTTTTCGGCCAAAAAACTAGAATTCCGCTCGATTACCATATTTTTGTGTGCTATTGCCCACGCCTTCCGAGTGGGCCGGGCCGCCGGACTAGGATCGCCTAAAATTTTCCGGGCCATAAAATACGACCAAAGGAACCATAGTCACTGCCTCGCCATGATCGTTCCTCATTTATTGCGTTTTTCGGCCAAAAAACTAGAATTCCGCTCGATTATCATATTTTTGTGTGCTATTGCCCACGCCTTCCGAGTGGGCCGGGCTGCCGGACCCCTATCGCCTAATATTTTTCCGGAATATCAAATAAGACCAAAGGAACCATAGTCACCGCCCAGCCATGATCATTCCTCATTTGTTGCATTTTTCGGCAAAAAAACTAGAATTCCGCCCGATTACAATATTTTTGTGTGCTATTGCCCACCCTTCCAAGTGGTTCCGGGACCCCCGGACCTCGATCGCCTAAAATTTTCCGGGCCATCAAATACGACCTAAGGAACCATAGTCACCGCCTCGCCATGATCGTTCCTCATTTATTGCGTTTTTCGGCCAAAAAACTAGACTTCCGCTCGATTACCATATTTTTGTGTGCTATTGCCCACGCCTTCCGAGTGGGCCGGGCCGCCGGACTCGGATCGCCTAAAAACATTTAAGGCCATCAATTAGGACCTAAGGAACCATAGTCACCGCCTCGCCATGATCGTTCCTCATTTTTTGTATTTTTTGGCCAAAAAACTAGAATTCCGCCCGATTTCCATATTTTTGTGTGCTATCGCCCACGCCTTCCTAGTGGGTCGGGCCCCCCGGAGCCGGATCGCCTAAAAATTTTCCGGACTATCAAATATGACCTAAGGAACCATAGTCACTGCCCCTCCATGATCGTTCCGAGTCTTTTGCATTTTTTAACCAAAAAACTAGAATTCCGCACGATTTTCATATTTTCGTGTGCTTTAGCCCACGCCTTCCAAGGGGTCCCGGGAACCCTGAACCCCGATCGCCTAAATATTTTCCGGGCCATCAAATACGACCTAAGGAACCATAGTAACCACCCCGCCATGATCGTTCCTCATTCTTTGCATTTTTCGGACAAACAACTAGAATTCCGCGCGATTCCCATATTTTTGTGTGTTATAGCCCACGCCTTCCGAGTGGTCCCGGGACCTCCGGACCCCTCTCGCCTAATATTTTTCCAGACTCTCAAATAAGACCAAAGGAACCATAGTCACCGCCCAGCCATGATCATTCCTCATTTGTTGCGTTTTTCGGCCAAAAAACTAGAATTCCGCCCGATTACAATATTTTTGTGTGATATTATTGTCCACCCTTCCAAGTGGTTCCGGGACCCCCGGACCCCGATCGCCTAAAATTTTTCCGGGCCGTCAAATACGACTTAAGGAACCATAGTAACCGCTCCGCCATCATCGTTTCTCATTTTTTGCATTTTTCGGCCAAAAAACTAGAATTACGCCCGATTCCCATATTTTCGTGTGCTATACCCACGCCTTCCAAGTGGTCCGGGGAGCCGCGGACCACGATCGCCTAAAATTTTTCCGGACTATCAAATACGACCTAAGGTACCATAGTCACCGCCCCACCATGATCGTTCCAAATGCTTTGCATTTTTCGGCCAAAAAACTAGAACTCCGCGCGATTTGCATATTTTTGTGTGCTATAGCTTACGCCTTCCGAGTGGTCCCGGGAGCCGTGGACCCCGATCGCCTAAAATTATCCGGGATATCAAACACGACCTAAGGAATCATAGTCACCGCCCCGCCATGATCGTTCCTCATTTATTGCGTTTTTCGGCCAAAAAACTAGAATTACGCTCGATTACCATATTTTTATGTGCGATTGCCCACGCCTTCCGAGTGGGCTGGGCCGCCGGACTCGGATCGCCTAAAAAATTTTCGGGCCATCAATTAGGACCTAAGGAACCATATTCACCACCTCCCCAGGATCGTTCCTCATTTTTTGCATTTTTTGGCCAAAAAACTAGAATTCCGCCCGATTCCCATATTTTTGTGTGCTATCGCCCACGCCTTCCGAGTGGGTCGGGCCCCCCGGAGCCGGATCGCCTAAAAATTTTCCGGACTATCAAATACGACCTAAGGAACCATAGTCACCGCCCCGCCATGATCGTTCCTAGTCTTTTGCGTTTTTCAGCCAAAAAACTAGAATTCCGCGCGATTTCCATATTTTCGTGTGCTTTAGCCCACGCCTTCCAAGGGGTCCCGGGAACCCCAAACCCCGATCGCCTAAAAATTTTCCGGGCCATCAAATACGACTTAAGGAACCATAGTAACCACCCCGCCATAATCGTTCCTCATGTTTTGCATTTTTCGGACAAACAACTAGAATTCCGCGCGATTCCCATATTTTTGTGTGTTATAGCCCACGCCTTCCGAGTGGTCCCGGGACCTCCTGACCCCTATCACCTAAAATTTTTCTGGACTATCAAATACGACCTAAGGAACCATAGTATCCGCCCCACCATGATCGTTCCTCATTTTTTGCGTTTTTCGGCCAAACAACTAGAATTCCGCGAGATTCCCATATTTTTGTGTGTTATAGCCCACGTCTTCCGAGTGGTCCCAGGACCTCCGGACCCCTATCGCCTAATATTTTTCTGGACTATCAAATAAGACCAAAGGAACCATAGTCACCGCCCAGCCATGATCATTCCTCATTTGTTGCGTTTTTCTGCCAAAAAACTAGAATTCCGCCCGATTACAATATTTTTGTGTGATATTATTGCCCACCCTTCCAAGTGGTTCCGGGACCCCCGGACCCCGATCGCCTAAAATTTTTCCGGGCCGTCCAATACTACCTAAGGAATCATAGTAACCGCCCCGCCATCATCGTTTCTCATTTTTTGCATTTTTCGGCCAAAAAACTAGAATTACGCCCGATTCCCATATTTTCGTGTGCTATACCCTCGCCTTCCAAATGGTCCGGGGAGCCGCGGACCCCGATCGCCTAAAATTTTTCCGGACTATCAAATACGACCTAAGGTACCATAGTCACCGCCCCACCATGATCGTTCCAAATGCTTTGCATTTTTCGGCCAAAAAACTAGAACTCCGCGCGATTTGCATATTTTCGTGTGCTATAGCTTACGCCTTCCGAGTGGTCCCGGGAGCCGTGGACCCCGATCGCCTAAAATTTTCCGGGATATCAAATACGACCTAAGGAATCATAGTCACTGCCCCACCATGATCGTTTTTTCGGCCAAAAAACTAGAATTCCGCTCGATTATCATATTTTTGTGTGCTATTGCCCACGCCTTCCGAGTTGGCCGGGCCGCCGGACTCGGATCGCCTAAAAAAATTTCGGGCCATCAAATACGACCTAAGGAACCATAGTAACCGCCCCGCCATCATCGTTTCTCATTTTTTGCATTTTTCAGCCAAAAAACTAGAATTACGCCCGATTCCCATATTTTCGTGTGCTATACCCACGCCTTCCAAGTGGTCCGGGGAGCCGCAGACCCCGATCGCCTAAAATTTTTCCGGACTATCAAATACGACCTAAGGTACCATAGTCACCGCCCCACCATGATCGTTCCAAATGCTTTGCATTTTTCGGCCAAAAAACTAGAACTCCGCGCGATTTGCTTATTTTAGTGTGCTATAGCTTACGCCTTCTGAGTGGTCCCGGGAGCCGTGGACCCCGATCGCCTAAAATTTTCCGGGCCATCAAATACGACCTAAGGAACCATAGTCATTGCCCCGCCATGATCGTTCCTCATTTATTGCATTTTTCGGCCAAAAAACTAGAATTCCGCTCGATTACCATATTTTTGTGTGCTATTGCCCACGCCTTCCGAGTGGGCCGGGCCGCCGGACTCGGATCGCCTAAAAAATTTTCGGGCCATCAATGTGGACCTAAGGAACCATAGTCACCGCCTCGCCATGATCGTTCCTCATTTTTTGCATTTTTTGGCCAAAAAACTAGAATTCCGCCCGATTCCCATATTTTTGTGTGCTATCGCCCACGCCTTCCGAGTGGGTCGGGCCCCCGGAGCCGGATCGCCTAAAAATTTTCCGGACTATCAAATACGACCTAAGGAACCATAGTCACCGCCCCGCCATGATCGTTCCTAGTCTTTTGCATTTTTCAGCCAAAAAACTAGAATTCCGCGCGATTTCCATATTTTCGTGTGCTTTAGCCCACGCCTTCCAAGGGGTCCCGGGAACCTCAAACCCCGATCGCCTAAAAATTTTCCGGGCCATCAAATACGACCTAAGGAACCATAGTAACCACCCCGCCATGATCGTTCCTCATTTTTTGCGTTTTTAGGCCAAAGAACTAGAATTTCGCGCGATCCCATATTTTTGTGTGTTATATAGCCCACGCCTTCCGAGTGGTCCCGGGTCTCCGGACCCCTATCGCCTAAAATTTTTCCGGACTATCAAATAAGACCTAAGGAACCATAGTCACCGCCCAGCCATGATCGTTCCTAGTTTTTTCTGTTTTTCGGCCAAAAACTAGAATTCCGCGCGATTCCCATATTTTCGTGTCCTATAGCCCACGCCTTCCGAGTGGTCGCGGGACCTCCGGACCCCTATCGCCTAAAATATTTCCGGACTATCAAATACGACCTAAGGAACCATAGTATCCGCCCAGCCATGATCATTCCTCATTTGTTGCGTTTTTCGGCCAAAAAACTAGAATTCCGCCCGATTATAATATTTTTGTGGGCTATAGCCCACGCCTTCCGAGTGGTCCCGGGTCTCCGGACCCCTATCGCCTAAAATTTTTCCGTACTATCAAATAAGACCTAAGGAACCATAGTCACCGCCCAGCCATGATTGTTTCTCATTTTTTGCATTTTTCGGCAAAAATACTAGAATTACGCCCGATTCCCATATTTTCGTGTGCTATACCCACGCCTTCCAAGTGGTCCGGGGAGCCGCGGACCCTGATCGCCTAAAAGTTTTCCGGACTATCAAATACGACCTAAGGTACCATAGTCACCGCCCAACCATGATCGTTCCTCATTTTTGGCGTTTTTCGGCCAAATAACTAGAATTCCGCGCGATTCCCATATTTTTGTGTAATATAGCCCACGCCTTCCGAGTGGTCCCGGGACCTCCTAACCCCTATCGCCTAAAAATTTTCCGGACTATCAAATACGACCTAAGGAACCATAGTATCCGCCCTGCCATGATCGTTCCTCATTTTTTGTGTTTTTGCCGCTCGATTAGCCTATTTTTGTGTGCTATTGCCCACGCCTTCCGAGTGGGCCAGGCCGCCGGACTCGGATCGCCTAAAAACTTTTCGGGCCATCAATTAGGACCTAAGGAACCATAGTCACCGCCTCGCCATGATCGTTCCTCATTTTTTGCATTTTTTGGCCAAAAAACTAGGATTCCGCCTGATTCCTATATTTTTGTGTGCTATCGCCCACGCCTTCCGAGTGGGTCGGGCCCCCCGGAGCCGGATCGCCTAAAAATTTTCCAGACTATCAAATACGACCTAAGGAACCATAGTCACCGCCCCGCCATGATCTTTCCTAGTCTTTTGCGTTTTTCAGCCAAAAAACTAGAATTCCGCGCGATTTCCATATTTTCGTGTGCTTTAGCCCACGCCTTCCAAGGGGTCCCGGAAACCCCGAACCCCGATCGCCTAAAAATTTTCTGGGCCATCAAATACAACCTAAGGAACCATAGTCACCGCCCCGCTATGTTCGTTCCTCATTTATTGCGTTTTTCGGCCAAAATACTAGAATTCCGCTCGATTACCAAATTTTTGTGTGCTATTGCCCACGCCTTCCGAGTGGGCCGGGCCGCCGGACTCGGATCGCCTAAAAAATTTTCGGGCCATCCATTAGGACCTAAGGAACCATAGTCACTGCCTCGCCATGATCGTTCCTCATTTTTTGCATTTTTTGGCCAAAAAACTAGAATTCCGCCAGATTCCCATATTTTTGTGTGCTATCGCCCACGCCTTCCGAGTGGGTCGGGCCCCCCAGAGCCGGATCGCCTAAAAATTTTCCAGACTATCAAATACGACCTAAGGAACCATAGTCACCGCCCCGCCATGATCGTTCCTAGTCTTTTGCGTTTTTCAGCCAAAAAACTAGAATTCCGCGCGATTTCCATATTTTCGTGTGCTTTAGCCCACGCCTTCCAAGGGGTCCCAGGAACCCCGAACCCCGATCGCCTAAAAATTTTCCGGGCCATCAAATACAACCTAAGGAACCATAGTAACCACCCCGCCATGATCGTTCATCATTTTTTGCGTTTTTCAGCCAAACAATTAGAATTCCGCGTGATTCCCATATTTTTGTGTGTTATAGCCCATGCCTTCCGAGTGGTCCCGGGACCTCCTGACCCCTATCGCCTAAAATTTTTCCGGACTATCAAATACGACCTAAGGAACCATAGTATCCGCCCCGCCATGATCGTTCCTCATTTTTGCGTTTTTCGGCCAAACAACTAGAATTCCGCGCGATTCCCATATTTTTGTGTGTTATAGCCCACGCCTTCCGAGTGGTCGCGGGACCTCCGGACCCCTATCGCCTAATATTTTTCCGGACTATCAAATAAGACCAAAGCAACCATAGTCACCGCCCTGCCAAGATCTTTCCACATTTTTTGCAAGTTACTGAAAAAGACTTCCGCGCGATTCCCATATTTTTGTGTGTTATAGCCCACACCTTCCGAGTGGTCCCGGGACCTCCGGACCCCTATTGCCTAAAATTTTTCCGGACTATCAAATACGAACTAAGGAACCATAGTATCCGCCTCGCCATGATCGTTCCTCATTTTTTGCATTTTTTGGCCAAACAACTAGAATTCCGCGCGATCCCATATTTTTGTGTGTTATAGCCCACTCCTTCCGAGTGGTCCCGGGACCTCCTGACCCCAACGCCTAATATATTTCCGGACTATAAAATACGACCTAAGGAACCATAGTATTCGCCCATCCATGATCGTTCCTCATTTTTTGCATTTTTCGGCCAAAAAACTAGAATTCCGCGCGATTCCCATATTTTCGTGTCTTATAGCCCACGCCTTCGAAGTGAACCCGGGAACACCGGACACCTATCGCCTAAAATTTTTTCGGACAATCAAATACGACCTAAGGAACCATAGTCACCGCCCAGCCATGATCATTCCTCATTTGTAGCGTTTTTCGGCCAAAAAAACTAGAATTCCGCCCGATTACAATATTTTTGTGTGCTATTGCCCACCCTTCCAAGTGGTTCCGGGACCCCCGGACCCCGATCGCCTAAAACTTTTTCTGGCCTTCAAATACGACCTAAGGAACCATAGTAACCGCCCTGCCATCACCGTTTCTCATTTTTTGCATTTTCGGCCAAAAAACTAGAATTACGCCCGATTCCCATATTTTCGTGTGCTATACCCACGCCTTCCAAGTGATCCGGGGAGCCGCGGACCCCGATCGCCTAAAAGTTTTCCGGACTATCAAATACGACCTAAGGTACAATAGTCACCGCCCCACCATGATCGTTCCAAATGCTTTGCATATTTTGGCCAAATAACTAGAACTCCGCGCGATTTGCATATTTTAGTGTGCTATAGCTTATGCCTTCCGAGTGGTACCGGAAGCCGTGGACCCCGATAGCCTAAAATTTTTCGGGCCATCAAATACGACCTAAGGAACCATAGTCACCGCCCAGCCTTGATCATTCCTCATTTATTGCGTTTTTCGGCCAAGAAAGTAGAATTCCGCTCGATTACCATATTTTTGTGTGCTATTGTCCACGCCTTCCGAGTGGGCCGGGCAGCCGGACTCGGATCGCCTAAAAAGTTTTCGGGCCATCAATTAGGACCTAAGGAACCATAGTCACCGTCTGGCCATGATCGTTCCTTATTTTTTGCATTTTTTGGCCAAAAAACTAGAATTCCGCCCGATTCCCAAATAGCCCACGCCTTCCGAGTGGGTCGGGCCCCCCGGAGCCGGATCACCTAAAAATTTACCGGACTATCAAATACGACCTAAGGAACCATAGTCACCACCCCGCCATGATCGTTCCTAGTCTTTTGCGTTTTTCAGCCAAAAAACTAGAATTCCTCGCGATTTCATTATTTTCGTGTGCTTTAGCCCACGCCTTCCAAAGGGTCCCGGGAACCCCGAACCCCGATCGCCTAAAAATTTACCGGGCCATAAAATACGACCTATGGAACCATAGTAACCACCCCGCCATGATCGTTCCTCATTTTTTGCGTTTTTCGGCCAAACAACTAGAATTTCGCGCGATTCCCATATTTTTGTGTGTTATAGCCCACGCCTTCCGAGTGGTCCCGGGACCTCCTGACCCCTATCACCTAAAATTTTTCCGGACTATCAAATACGACCTAAGAAACCATAGTATCCGCCCCGCCATGATCGTTCCTCAGTTTTTGCATTTTTCGGCCAAACAACTATAATTCCGCGTGATTCCCATATTTTTGTGTGTTATAGCCCACGCTTTCCGAGTGGTCGCGGGACCTCCGGACCCCTATCGCCTAATATTTTTCCGTACTATCAAATAATACCAAAGGAACCATTGTCACCGCCCTGCCAAGATCTTTTCACATTTTTCGCAAGTTACTGAAAAAGACTTCCGCGCGATTCCCATATTTTTGCGTGTTATAGCCCACACCTTCCGAGTGGTCCCGGGACCTCCGGACCCCAATTGCCTAAAATTTATCCGGACTATCAAATACGAACTAAGGAACCAAAGTATCCGCCCCGCCATGATCGTTCCTCATTTTTTACGTTTTTTGGCCAAACAAATAGAATTCCGCGCAATCCCATATTTTTGTGTATTATAGCCCACTCCTTCCGAGTGGTCCCGGGACCTCCTGACCCCAACGCCTAATATTTTTCCGGACTATCAAATACGACCTAAGGAACCATAGTATCCGCCCCGCCATGATCGTTCCTCATTTTTTGCGTTTTTCGGCCAAAAAACTAGAATTCCGCGCGATTCCCATATTTTCGTGTCTTATAGCCCACGCCTTCGAAGAGAACCCGGGAACTCCGGACACCTATCGCCTAAAATTTTTCCGGACAATCAAATACGACCTAAGGAACCATAGTCACCGCCCAGCCATGATCATTCCTTATTTGTTGCGTTTTTCGGCCAAAAAAACTAGAATTCCGCACGATTACAATATTTTTGTGTGCTATTGCCCACCCTTCGAAGTGGTTCCGGGACCCTCGGACCCCGATCGCCTAAAACTTTTTCAGGCCTTTAAATACGACCTAAGGAACCATAGTAACCGCCCTGCCATCACCGTTTCTCATTTTTTGCATTTTCGGCCAAAAAACTAGAATTACGCCCGATTCCCATATTTTCGTGTGCTATACCAACGCCTTCCAAGTGGTCCGGGGAGCCGCGGACCCCGATCGCCTAAAATTTTTCTGGACTATCAAATACGACCTAAGGAACCATAGTATCCGCCCCGCCATGATCGTTCCTCATTTTTTGCGTTTTTCGGCCAAACAACTAGAATTCCGCGAGATTCCCATATTTTTGTGTGTTATAGCCCACGCCTTCCGAGTGGTCGCGGGACCTCCGGACCCCTATCGCCTAATATTTTTCCGGACTATCAAATAAGACCAAAGGAACCATAGTCACCGCCCTGCCAAGATCTTTCCATATTTTTTGCAAGTTAATGAAAAAGACTTCCGCGCGATTCCCATATTTTTGTGTGTTATAGCCCACACCTTCCGAGTGGTCCCGGGACCTCCGGACCCCTATTGCCTAAAATATTTCCGGACTATCAAATACAACCTAAGGAACCATAGTATCCTCCCCGCCATGATCGTTCATCATTTTTTGCGTTTTTCGGCCAAACAACTAGAATTCCGCGCGATTCTCATATTTTCGTGTCTTATAGCCCACGCCTTCGAAGTGAACCCGGGACCTCCGGACCCCTATCGCCTAATATTTTTCCGTACTATCAAATAAGACAAAAGAAACCATAGTCACCGCCCTGCCAAGCTCTTTCCATATTTTTCGCTAGTTAAACAACTAGAATTCCGCGCGATTCCCATATTTTTGTGTGTTATAGCCCACGCCTTCCGAGTGGTCACGGGACCTCCGGACCCCGATCGCCTAATATTTTTCCGGACTATCAAATAAGACCAAAGGAACCATAGTCACCGCCCAGCCATGATCATTCCTCATTTGTTGCGTTTTTCGGCCAAAAAACTAGAATTCCGCCCAATTACAATATTTTTGTGTGCTATTGCCCACCCTTCCAAGTGGTTCCGGGACCCCCGGACCCCGATCGCCTAAAAATTTTTCGGGCCGTAAAATACGACCTAAGGAACCATAGTAACCGCCCCGCCATCTCCGTTTCTCATTTTTTGCATTTTCGGCCAAAAAACTAGAATTACGCCCGATTCCCATATTTTCGTGTGCTATACCCACGCCTTCCAAGTGGTCCGGGGAGCCGCGGACCCCGATCGCCTAAAATTTTTCCGGACTATCAAATACGACCTAAGGTACAATAGTCACCGCCCCACCATGATCGTTCCAAATACTTTGCATTTTTCGGCAAAAAAACTAGAACTCCGCGCGATTTGCATATTTTAGTGTGCTATAGCTTACGCCTTTCGAGTGGTCCCGGGAGCCGTGGACCACGATCGCCAAAAATTTTCCGGGCCATCAAATACGACCTAAGGAACCATAGTCACCACCCAGCCACGATCGTTCCTCATTTATTGCGTTTTTCGGCCAAAAAACTAGAATTCCGCTCGATTATCATATTTTTGTGTGCTATTGTCCACGCCTTCCGAGTGAGCCGGGCCACCGGACTCGGATCGCCTAAAAATTTTTTGGGCCATCAATTAGGACCTAAGTAACCATAGTCACCGTCTCGAAATGATCGTTCCTTATTTTTTGCATTTTTTGGCCAAAAAACTAGAATTCCGCCAGATTCCCATATTTTCGTGTGCTTTATCCCACGCCTTCCAAGGGGTCCCGGGAACCCCGAACCCCGATCGCCTAAAACATTTCCGGGCCATCAAATACAACCTAAGGAACCATAGTAACCACCCCGCCATGATCGTTCCTCATTTTTTGCATTTTTCAGCCAAACAACTAGAATTCCGCGCGATTCCCATATTTTTGTGTGTTATAGCCCACGCCTTCCGAGTGGTCCCGAGACCTCGTGAACCCTATCGCCTAAAATTTTTCCGGACTATCAAATATGACCTAAGGGACCATAGTATCCGCCCCGCCATGATCGTTCCTCATTTTTTTCGTTTTTCGGCCAAAGAACTAGAATTCCGCGCGATTCCCATATTTTTGTGTGTTATAGCCCACGCCTTCCGAGTGGTCCCGGGACCTCCGGACCCCTATCGCCTAATATTTTTCCGGACTATCAAATCAGACCAAAGGAACCATAGTCACCGCCCTGCCAAGATCTTTCCACATTTTTTGCATGTTACTGAAAAAGACCTAGAATTTCGCCCGATTCCCATATTTTTGTGTGTTATAGCCCACACCTTCCGAGTGGTCCCGGGACCTCCGGACCCCTATCGCCTAAAATTTTTCTGAACTATCAAATACGACCCAAGGAACCATAGTATCCGCCCCGCCATGATCGTTCCTTATTTTTTGCGTTTTTCGGCCAAACAACTAGAATTCCGCGCGATTCCCATATTTTTGTGTGTTATAGCCCACGCCTTCCGAGTGGTCACGGGACCTCTGGACCCCTATCGCCTAATATTTTTCCGGACTATCAAATAAGACCAAAGGAACCATAGTCACCGCCCTGCCAAGATGTTTCCACATTTTTTGCATGTTACTGAAAAAGACCTAGAATTTCGCCCCGATTCCCATATTTTCGTGTTCTATACCCACGCATTCCGAGTGGTCCCAAGAGCCGCCAACCCCGATCGCCTAAAATTTTTCCGGGCAATCAAATACGACCTAATGAACCATAGTATCCTCCCCGTCATGATCGTTCCTTATGTTTTGCATTTTTCGGCCAAACAACTAGAATTACGCGCGATTCCCATATTTTTGTGTGTTATAGCCCACACCTTCGAAGTGAACCCGGGAACTCCAGACCCCTATCGCCTAAAATTTTTCCGGACAATCAAATACGACCTAAGGAACCATAGTCACCGCCCAGCCATGATCATTCCTCATTTGTTGCATTTTTCGGCCAAAAAACTAGAATTCCGCCCGATTACAATATTTTTGTGTACTATTGCCCACCCTTCCAAGTGGTTCCGGGACCCCCAGACCCTGATCGCCTAAAATTTTTCCGGGCCGTCAAAAACGAACTAAGGAACCATAGTAACCACCCCGCCATCACCGCTTTTCATTTTTTGCATTTTTCGGCCAAAAGAATAGAATTACGCCCGATTCCCATATTTTCGTGTGCTATACCCACGCCTTCCAAGTGGTCCGGGGAGCCGTGGACCGCGATCGCCTAAAATTTTCCGGGCCATCAAATACGACCTAAGGAACCATAGTCCCCGCCCAGCCACGATCGTTCCTCATTTATTGCGTTTTTCGGCCAAAAAACTAGACTTCCGCTCGATTACCATATTTTTGTGTGCTATTGTCCACGCCTTCCGAGTGGGCCGGGCCGCCGGACTCGGATCGCCTAAAAAAATTTCGGGTCATCACTTAGGACCTAAGGAACCATAGTCACCGTCTCGCCATGATCGTTCCTCATTTTTTGCATTTTTTGGCCAAAAAACTAGAATTCCGCCCGATTCCCATATTTTCTTGTGCCCACGCCTTCCAAGGGGTCCCGGGAACCCCGAACCCTCGATCGCCTAAAAATTTTCCGGGCCATCAAATACGACCTAAGGAACCATAGTAACCACCCCGCCATGATTGTTCCTCATTTTTTGCGTTTTTCAGCCAAACAACTAGAATTCCGTGCGATTCCCATATTTTTGTGTGTTATAGCCCACGCCTTCCGAGTGGTCCCGGGACCTCCTGACCCTTATCGCCTAAAAATTTTCCGGACTATCAAATACGACCTAAGGAACCATAGTATCCGCCCCGCCATGATCGTTCCTCATTTTTTGCATTTTTTGGCCAAACAACTAGAATTCCGCGCGATTCCCATATTTTTGTGTGTTATAGCCCACGCCTTCCGAGTGGTCCCGGGACCTCCGGACCCCTATCGCCTAATATTTTTCTGGACTATCAAGTAAGACCAAAGGAACCATAGTCACCGCCCTGCCAAGATCTTTCCACATTTTTTGGATGTTACTGAAAAAGACCTAGAATTTCGCCCAATTCCCATATTTTCGTGTGCTATACCCACGCATTCCGAGTGGTCCCAAGAGCCGCGGACCCTGATCGCCTAAAATTTTTCTGGGCAATCAAATACGACCTAAGGAACCATAGTATCCGCCTCGCCATGATCGTTCCTTATTTTTTGCATTTTTCGGCAAAACAACTAGAATTCCGCGCGATTCCCATATTTTTGTGTGTTATAGCCCACGCCTTCCGAGTGGTCACGGGACCTCTGGACCCCGATCTCCTAATATTTTTCCGGACTATCAAATAAGACCAAAGGAACCATAGTCACCGCCCTGCCAAGATGTTTCCACATTTTTTGCATGTTACTGAAAAAGACCTAGAATTTCGCCCGATTCCCATATTTTCGTGTTCTATACCCACGCATTCCGAGTGGTCCCAAGAGCCGCCAACCCCGATCGCCTAAAATTTTTCCGGGCAATCAAATACGACCTAAGGAACCATAGTATCCTCCCCGTCATGATCGTTCCTTATGTTTTGCATTTTTCGGCCAAACAACAAGAATTACGCGCGATTCCCATATTTTTGTGTGTTATAGCCCACACCTTCGAAGTGAACCCGGGAACTCCGGACCCCTATCGCCTAAAATTTTTCCGGACAATCAAATACGACCTAAGGAACCATAGTCACCGCCCAGCCATGATCATTCCTCATTTGTTGCATTTTTCGGCCAAAAAACTAGAATTCCGCCCGATTACAATATTTTTGTGTACTATTGCCCACCCTTCCAAGTGGTTCCGGGACCCCCAGACCCCGATTGCCTAAAATTTTTTCGGGCCGTCAAAAACGAACTAAGGAACCATAGTAACCACCTCGCCATCACCGCTTCTCATTTTTTGCATTTTTCGGCCAAAAGAATAGAATTACGCCCGATTCCCATATTTTCGTGTGCTATACCCACACCTTCCAAGTGGTCCGGGGAGCCGTGGACCCCGATCGCCTAAAATTTTTCGGGCCATCAAATACGACCTAAGGAACCATAGTCCCCGCCCAGCCACGATCGTTCCTCATTTATTGCGTTTTTTGGCCAAAAAACTAGAATTCCGCTCGATTACCATATTTTTGTGTGCTATTGTCCACGCCTTCCGAGTGGGCCGGGCCGCCGGACTCGGATCGCCTAAAAAATTTTCGGGTCATCAATTAGGACCTAAGGAACCATAGTCACTGTCTCGCCATGATCGTTCCTTATTTTTTGCATTTTTTGGCCAAAAAACTAGAATTCCGCCCGATTCCAATATTTTCGTGTGCCCACGCCTTCCAAGGGGTCCCGGGAACCCCGAACCCCGATAGCCTAAAAATTTTCCGGGCCATCAAATACGACCTAAGGAACCATAGTAACCTCCCCACCATGATCGTTCCTCATTTTTTGCGTTTTTCAGCCAAACAACTAGAATTCCGTGCGATTCCCATATTTTTGTGTGTTATAGCCCACGCCTTCCGAGTGGTCCCGGGACCTCCTGACCCTTATCGCCTAAAAATTTTCCGGACTATCAAATACGACCTAAGGAACCATAGTATCCGCCCCGCCATGATCGTTCCTCATTTTTTGCATTTTTCGGCCAAACAACTAGAATTCTGCGCGATTCCCATATTTTTGTGTGTTATAGCCCACGCCTTCCGAGTGGTCCCGGGACCTCCGGACCCCTATCGCCTAATATTTTTCTGGACTATCAAGTATGACCAAAGGAACCATCGTCACCACCCTGCCAAGATCTTTCCACATTTTTTGGATGTTACAGAAAAAGACCTAGAATTTCGCCCAATTCCCATATTTTCATGTGGTATACCCACGCATTCAGAGTGGTCCCAAGAGCCGCGGACCCCGATCACCTAAAATTTTTCTGGGCAATCAAATACGACCTAAGGAACCATAGTATCCGCCCCGCCATGATCGTTCCTTATTTTTTACGATTTTCGGCCAAACAACTAGAATTCCGCGCGATTCCCATATTTTTGTGTGTTATAGCACACGCCTTCCGAGTGGTCCCGGGTCTCCGGACCCCTATCGCCTAAAATTTTTCCGGACTATCAAATAAGACCTAAGGAACCATAGTCACCGCCCAGCCATGATCGTTCCTAGTTTTTCCGTTTTTCGGCCAAAAAACTAGAATTCCGCGCGATTCCCATATTTTCGTGTCCTATAGCCCACGCCTTCCGAGTGGTCCCGGGACCTCCGGACCCCAATCGCCTAAAATTTTTCTGGACTATCAAATACGACCTAAGGAACCATAGTATCCGCCCAGCCATGATCATTCCTCATTTGTTGCCTTTTTCGGCCAAAAAACTAGAATTCCGCCCGATTATAATATTTTTGTGTGCTATAGCCCACGCCTTCCGAGTGGTCCCGGGTCTCCGGACCCCTATCGCCTAAAATTTTTCCGGACTATCAAATAAGACCTAAGGAACCATAGTCACCGCCCAGCCATGATTGTTTCTCATCTTTTGCATTTTTCGGCCAAAAAACTAGAATTACGCCCGATTCCCATATTTTTGTGTGCTATACCCACGCCTTCCAAGTGGTCCGGGGAGCCGCGGACCCCGATCGCCTAAAATTGTTCCGAACTATCAAATACGACCTAAGGTACCATAGTCACTGCCCAACCATGATCGTTCCAAATGCTTTGCATTTTTCGGCCAAAAAACTAGAACTCCGCGCGATTTGCATATTTTCGTGTGCTATAGCTTACGCCTTCCGAGTGGTCCCGGGAGCCGTGGACCCCGATCGCCTAAAAATTTTCGGGCCATCAAATACGACCTAAGGAACCATAGTCACCGCCCCGCCATGATCGTTCCTCATTTATTGTATTTTTCGGCCAAAAAACTAGAATTCCGCTCGATTACCATATTTTTATGTGCGCCCACGCCTTCCGAGTGGGCCGGGCCGCCGGACTCGGATCGCCTAAAAAAATTTCGGGCCATCAATTAGGACCTAAGGAACCATAGTCACCGCCTTGCCATTATAGTTCCTCATTTTTTGCATTTTTTGGCCAAAACACTAGAATTCCGCCCGATTCCCATATTTTTGTGTGCTATCGCCCACGCCTTCTGAGTGGGTCGGGCCCCCGGAGCCGGATCGCCTAAAAATTTTCCGGACTGTTAAATACGACTTAAGGAACCATAGTCTCCGCCCCGCCATGATCGTTCCTAGTCTTTTGTGTTATTCAGCCAAAAAACTAGAATTCCGCGCGATTTCCATATTTTCGTGTGCTTTAGCCCACGCCTTCCAAGGGGTCCCGGGAACCCCGAACCCCGATCGCCTAAAAATTTTCCGGGCCGTCAAATACGATCTAAGGAACCATCGTAACCACCCCGCCATGATCGTTCCTCATGTTTTGCGTTTTTCGGCCAAACAACTAGAATTCCGCGGGATTCCCATATTTTTGTGTGTTATAGCCCACGCCTTCCGAGTGGTCCCGGGACCTCCGGACCCCTATCGCCTAATATTTTTCTGGACTATCAAGTAAGACCAAAGGAACCATAGTCACCGCCCTGCCAAGATCTTTCCACATTTTTTGGATGTTACTGAAAAAGACCTAGAATTTCGCCCAATTCCCATATTTTCGTGTGCTATACCCACGCATTCCGAGTGGTCCCAAGAGCCGCGGACCCCGATCGCCTAAAATTTTTCTGGGCAATCAAATACGACCTAAGGAACCATAGTATCCGCCCCGCCATGATCGTTCCTTATTTTTTGCATTTTTCGGCAAAACAACTAGAATTCCGCGCGATTCCCATATTTTTGTGTGTTATAGCCCACGCCTTCCGAGTGGTCACGGGACCTCTGGACCCCGATCGCCTAATATTTTTCCGGACTATCAAATAAGACCAAAGGAACCATAGTCACCGCCCTGCCAAGATGTTTCCACATTTTTTGCATGTTACTGAAAAAGACCTAGAATTTCGCCCGATTCCCATATTTTCGTGTTCTATACCCACGCATTCCGAGTGGTCCCAAGAGCCGCCAACCCCGATCGCCTAAAATTTTTCCGGGCAATCAAATACGACCTAAGGAACCATAGTATCCTCCCCGTCATGATCGTTCCTTATGTTTTGCATTTTTCGGCCAAACAACTAGAATTACGCGCGATTCCCATATTTTTGTGTGTTATAGCCCACACCTTCGAAGTGAACCCGGGAACTCCGGACCCCTATCGCCTAAAATTTTTCCGGACAATCAAATACGACCTAAGGAACCATAGTCACCGCCCAGCCATGATCATTCCTCATTTGTTGCATTTTTCGGCCAAAAAACTAGAATTCCGCCCGATTACAATATTTTTGTGTACTATTGCCCACCCTTCCAAGTGGTTCCGGGACCCCCGGACCCCGATTGCCTAAAATTTTTTCGGGCCGTCAAAAACGAACTAAGGAACCATAGTAACCACCTCGCCATCACCGCTTCTCATTTTTTGCATTTTTCGGCCAAAAGAATAGAATTACGCCCGATTCCCATATTTTCGTGTGCTATACCCACACCTTCCAAGTGGTCCGGGGAGCCGTGGACCCCGATCGCCTAAAATTTTCCGGGCCATCAAATACGACCTAAGGAACCATAGTCCCCGCCCAGCCACGATCGTTCCTCATTTATTGCGTTTTTTGGCCAAAAAACTAGAATTCCGCTCGATTACCATATTTTTGTGTGCTATTGTCCACGCCTTCCGAGTGGGCCGGGCCGCCGGACTCGGATCGCCTAAAAAATTTTCGGGTCATCAATTAGGACCTAAGGAACCATAGTCACTGTCTCGCCATGATCGTTCCTTATTTTTTGCATTTTTTGGCCAAAAAACTAGAATTCCGCCCGATTCCCATATTTTCGTGTGCCCACGCCTTCCAAGGGGTCCCGGGAACCCCGAACCCTGATAGCCTAAAAATTTTCCGGGCCATCAAATACGACCTAAGGAACCATAGTAACCACCCCGCCATGATCGTTCCTCATTTTTTGCGTTTTTCAGCCAAACAACTAGAATTCCGTGCGATTCCCATATTTTTGTGTGTTATAGCCCACGCCTTCCGAGTGGTCCCGGGACCTCCTGACCCTTATCGCCTAAAAATTTTCCGGACTATCAAATACGACCTAAGGAACCATAGTATCCGCCCCGCCATGATCGTTCCTCATTTTTTGCGTTTTTCGGCCAAACAACTAGAATTCTGCGCGATTCCCATATTTTTGTGTGTTATAGCCCACGCCTTCCGAGTGGTCCCGGGACCTCCGGACCCCTATCGCCTAATATTTTTCTGGACTATCAAGTATGACCAAAGGAACCATCGTCACCGCCCGGCCAAGATCTTTCCACATTTTTTGGATGTTACTGAAAAAGACCTAGAATTTCGCCCAATTCCCATATTTTCATGTGCTATACCCACGCATTCAGAGTGGTCCCAAGAGCCGCGGACCCCGATCGCCTAAAATTTTTCTGGGCAATCAAATACGACCTAAGGAACCATAGTATCCGCCCCGCCATGATCGTTCCTTATTTTTTACGTTTTTCGGCCAAACAACTAGAATTCCGCGCGATTCCCATATTTTTGTGTGTTATAGCCCACGCCTTCCGAGTGGTCCCGGGACCTCCGGACCCCTATCGCCTAAAATTTTTCCGGACTATCAAATACGACCTAAGGAACCATAGTATCCGCCCCGCCATGATCGGTCCTCATTTTTGCGTTTTTCGGCCAAACAACTAGAATTCCGCGCGATCCCATATTTTTGTGTGTTATAGCACACGCCTTCCGAGTGGTCCCGGGTCTCCGGACCCCTATCGCCTAAAATTTTTCCGGACTATCAAATAAGACCTAAGGAACCATAGTCACCGCCCAGCCATGATCGTTCCTAGTTTTTTCTGTTTTTTGGCCAAAAAACTAGAATTCCGCGCGATTCCCATATTTTCGTGTCCTATAGGCCACGCCTTCCGAGTGGTCCCGGGACCTCCGGACTCCAATCGCCTAAAATTTTTCAGGACTATCAAATACGACCTAAGGAACCATAGTATCCGCCCAGCCATGATCATTCCTCATTTGTTGCCTTTTTCGGCCAAAAAACTAGAATTCCGCCCGATTATAATATTTTTGTGTGCTATAGCCCACGCCTTCCGAGTGGTCCCGGGTCTCCGGACCCCTATCGCCTAAAATTTTTCCGGACTATCAAATAAGACCTAAGGAACCATAGTCACCGCCCAGCCATGATTGTTTCTCATCTTTTGCATTTTTCGGCCAAAAAACTAGAATTACGCCCGATTCCCATATTTTTGTGTGCTATACCCACGCCTTCCAAGTGGTCCGGGGAGCCGCGGACCCCGATCGCCTAAAATTGTTCCGAACTATCAAATACGACCTAAGGTACCATAGTCACTGCCCAACCATGATCGTTCCAAATGCTTTGCATTTTTCGGCCAAAAAACTAGAACTCCGCGCGATTTGCATATTTTCGTGTGCTATAGCTTACGCCTTCCGAGTGGTCCCGGGAGCCGTGGACCCCGATCGCCTAAAATTTTTCGGGCCATCAAATACGACCTAAGGAACCATAGTCACCGCCCCGCCATGATCGTTCCTCATTTATTGCATTTTTCGGCCAAAAAACTAGAATTCCGCTCGATTACCATATTTTTGTGTGCGCCCACGCCTTCCGAGTGGGCCGGGCCGCCGGACTCGGATCGCCTAAAAAAATTTCGGGCCATCAATTAGGACCTAAGGAACCATAGTCACCGCCTTGCCATGATAGTTCCTCATTTTTTGCATTTTTTGGCCAAAACACTAGAATTCCGCCCGATTCCCATATTTTTGTGTGCTATCGCCCACGCCTTCTGAGTGGGTCGGGCCCCCCGGAGCCGGATCGCCTAAAAATTTTCCGGACTATTAAATACGACTTAAGGAACCATAGTCTCCGCCCCGCCATGATCGTTCCTAGTCTTTTGTGTTATTCAGCCAAAAAACTAGAATTCCGCGCGATTTCCATATTTTCGTGTGCTTTAGCCCACGCCTTCCAAGGGGTCCCGGGAACCCCGAACCCCGATCGCCTAAAAATTTTCCGGGCCGTCAAATACGATCTAAGGAACCATCGTAACCACCCCGCCATGATCGTTCCTCATGTTTTGCATTTTTCGGCCAAACAACTAGAATTTCGCGCGATTCCCATATTTTTGTGTGTTATAGCCCACGCCTTCCGAGTGGTCCTGGGACCTCCTGACCCCTATCGCCTAAAATTTTTCCAGACTATCAAATACGACATAAGGAACCATAGTATCCGCCCCGCCATGATCATTCCTCAGTTTTTGCGTTATTCGGCCAAACAACTAGAATTCCGCGCGATTCCCATATTTTTGTGTGTTATAGCCCACGCCTTCCGAGTGGTCCCGGGACCTACGGACCCCTATCGCCTAATATATTTCCGGACTATCAAATAAGACCAAAGGAACCATAGTCACCGCCCTGCCAAGATCTTTCCACATTTTTTGCATATTACTGAAAAAGACCTAGAATTTCTCTCGATTACCATATTTTCGTGTGATATAGCTTACGCCTTCCGAGTGGTCCCGGGAGCCGTGGACCCCGATCGCCTAAAATTTTCCGGGCCATCAAATACGACCTAAGGAACCATTGTCACCGCCCCGCCATGATTGTTCCTCATTTATTGCATTTTTCAGCAAAAAAATAGAATTCCGCTCGATTACCATATTTTTGTGTGCTATTGCCCACGCCTTCCGAGTGGGCCAGGCCGCCGGACTCGGATCGCCTAAAAAGTTTTCGGGCAATCAATTAGGACCTAAGGAACCATAGTCACCACCTCACCATGATCGTTCCTCATTTTTTGCATTTTTTGGCCAAAAAACTAGAATTCCGCCCGATTCCCATATTTTTGTGTGATATCGCCCACGCCTTACGAGTGGGTCGGGCCCCCCGGAGTCGGATCGCCTAAAAATTTTTCGGACTATCAAATACGACCTAAGGAACAATAGTCACCGCCCTGCCATGATCGTTCCTAGTCTTTTGCATTTTTCAGCCAAAAAACTAGAATTCCGCGCGATTTCCATATCTTCGTGTGCTTTAGCCCACGCCTTCCAAGGGGTCCCGGGAACCCCGAATCCCGATCGCCTAAAAATTTTCCGGGCCATCAAATACGACCTAAGGAACCATAGTAACCACCCCACCATGATCGTTCCCCATTTTTTGCGTTTTTCGGCCAAACAACTTGAATTCCGCGCGATTACAATATTATTTTGTGCTATTGCCCACCCTTCCAAGTGGTGCCGGGAACCCCGAACCCTGATCGCCTAAAAATTTTCCGGGCCATCAAATACGATCTAAGGAACCATAGTAACCACCCCGCCATGATCGTTCCTCATTTTTTGCGTTTTTCGGCCAAACGACTAGAATTCCGCGCGATTCCCATATTTTTGTGTGTTATAGCCCACCCCTTCCGAGTGGTCCCGGGACCTCCTGACTGCCAAGATCTTTCCACATTTTTTGCATGTTACTGAAAAAGACCTAGAATTTCGACCGATTCCCATATTTTCGTGTGCTATATCCACGCATTCCGAGTGGTCCCAAGAGCCGCGGACCCTGATCGCCTAAAATATTTTCGATCAATCAAATACGACCTAAGGAACCATAGTATCTGCCCCGCCATGATCGTTCCTTATTTTTTGCGTTTTTCGGCCAAACAACTAGAATTCCACGCGATTCCCATATTTTTGTGTGTTATAGCCCACACCTTCTGAGTGGTCCCGGGACTTCCGGACCCCTATCGCCTAAAATTTTTCCGGACTATCAAATACGACATAAGGAACCATAGTATCCGCCCCGCCATGATCGTTCCTCATTTTTTTGCGTTTTTCGGCCAAACAACTAGAATTCCGCGCGATCCCATATTTTTATGTGTTATAGCCCACGCCTTCCGAGTGGTCCCGGGTCTCCGGGCCCCTATCGCCTAAAATTTTTTCGGACTATCAAATAAGACCTAAGGAACCATAGTCACCGCCCAGCCATGATCGTTCCTAGTTTTTTCCATTTTTCGGCCAAAAAACTAGAATTCCGAGCGATTCCCATATTTTCGTGTCCTATAGCCCACGCCTTCCAAGTGAACCCGGGAACTCCGGACCCCTATCGCCTAAAATTTTTCCGGACTATCAAATACGACCTAAGGAAACATAGTCACCGCCCAGCCATGATCATTCCTCATTTGTTTTTCGGCCAAAAAACTAGAATTCCGCCCGATTACAATATTTTTGTGTGCTTTTGCCCACCCTTCCAAGTGTTTCCGGGACCCCCGGACCCCGATCGCCTAAAATTTTTCCGGGCCGTCAAATACAACCTAAGGAACCATAGTAACCGCCCCACCATCATCGTTTCTCATTTTTTGCATTTTTCGGCCAAAAAACTAGAATTACGCCCGATTCCCATATTTTCGTGTGCTATACCCACACCTTCCAAGTGGTCCGGGGAGCCGCAGAACCCGATCGCCTAAAATTTTTCCGGACTATCAAATACGACCTAAGGTACCATAGTCACTGCCCCCACCGTGATCGTTCCAAATGCTTTGCATTTTTCGGCCAAAAAACTAGAACTCCGCGCGATTTGCATATTTTAGTGTGCAATAGCTTACGCCTTCCGAGTGGTCCCGGGAGCCGTGGACCCCGATCGCCTAAAATTTTTCGGGCCATCAAATACGACCTAAGGAACCATAGTCACCGCCCAGCCATGATCGTTCCTCATTTATTGCATTTTTCGGCCAAAAAACTAGAATTCCGCTCGATTACCATATTTTTGTGTGCTATTGCCCACGCATTCCGAGTGGGCCGGGCCGCCGGACTCGGATCACCTAAAAAATTTTCGGGCCATCAATTAGGACCTAAGGAACCATAGTCACCGCCTCGCCATGATTGTTCCTTATTTTTTGCATTTTTTGGCCAAAAAACTAGAATTCCGCCCGATTCCCATATTTTTGTGTGCTATCGCCCACGCCCTCCGAGTGGGTCGGGCCCCCCGGAGCCGGATCGCCTAAAAATTTTCCGGACTATCAAATTCGACCTAAGGAACCATAGTCACTGCCCCGCCATGATCGTTCCTAGTCTTTTGTGTTTTTCAGCCAAAAACCTAGAATTCCGCGCTATTTCCATATTTTCGTGTGCTTTAGCCCACGCCTTCCAAGTGGTTCCGGGACCCCCGGACCCCGATCGCCTAAAATTTTTCGGGCCATCAAATACAACCTAAGGAACCATAATAACCGCCCCGCCATCATCGTTTCTCATTTTTTGTATTTTTCAGCCAAAAAACTAGAATTACGCCCGATTCCCATATTTTCGTGTGCTATACCCACGCCTTCCAAGTGGTCCGGGGACCGCGGACTCCGATCGCCTAAAATTTTTCCAGACTATCAAATAAAACCTAAGGTATCATAGTCACCGCCCCACCATGATCGTTCCAAATGCTTTGCATTTTTCGGCCAAAAAACTAGAACTCCGCGCGATTTGCATATTTTAGTGTGCTATAGCTTACGCCTTTCGAGTGGTCCCGGGAGCCGTGGACCCCGATCGCCTAAAATTTTTCGGGCCATCAAATACGACCTAAGGAACCATAGTCACCGCCCAGCCATGATCGTTCCTCATTTATTGCGTTTTTCGGCCAAAAAACTAGAATTCCGCTCGATTAGCATATTATTGTGTGCTATTGCCCATGCCTTACGAGTGGGCCGGGCCGCCGTACTCGGATCGCCTAAAAAATTTTCGGGCCATCAATTAGGACCTAAGGAACCATAGTCACCGCCTCGCCATGATCGTTCCTCATTTTTTCATTTTTTGGCCAAAAAACTAAAATTTCGCCCGATTCCCATATTTTTGTGTGCTATCGCCCACGCCTTCCGAGTGGGTCGGGCCCCCCGGAGCCGGATCGCCTAAAAATTTTCCGGACTATCAAATATGATATAAGGAACCATAGTCACCGCCCTGCCATAATCGTTCCTAGTCTTTAGCGTTTTTCAACCAAAAAACTAGAATTCCGCGCGATTTCCATATTTTCGTGTGCTTTAGCCCACGCCTTCTAAGGGGTCCCGGGAACCCCGAACCCCGCTCGCCTAAAAATTTTCCGGGCCATCAAATACGACCTAAGGAACCATAGTAACCACCCCGCCATGATCGTTCCTCATGTTTTTGCGTTTTTCGGCCAAACAACTAGAATTTTGCGCGATTCCCATATTTTTGTGTGTTATAGCCCACGCCTTACGAGTGGTCCCGGGACCTCCTGACCCCTATGGCCTAAAATTTTTCCGGACTATCAAATACGACCTAAGGAACCATAGTATCCACCCCGCCATGATCGTTCCTCATTTTTTGTGTTTTTCGGCCAAACAACTACAATTCCGCGCGATTCCCATATTTTTGTGTGTTATAGCCCACGCCTTCCGAGTGGTCCCGGGACCTCCGCACCCCTATCGCCTAATATTTTTCCGGACTATCAAATAAGACCAAAGGAACCATAGTCACCGCCTTGCCAAGATCTTTCCACATTTTTTGCATGTAACTGAAAAAGACCTAGAATTTCGCCCGATTCCCATATTTTCGTGTGCTATACCCACGCATTCCGAGTGGTCCCAAGAGCCGCGGACCCCGATCGCCTAAAAATTTTCCGGGCAATCAAATAAGACCTAAGGAAACATCCTATCTGCCCCGCCATGATCGTTCCTTATGTTTTGCATTTTTCGGCCAAAGAACTAGAATTCCGCGCGATTCCCATATTTTTGTGTGTTATAGCCCACACCTTCCGGACCCCTATCGCCTAAAATTTTTCCGGACTATCAAATACGACCTAAGGAACCATAGTATCCGCCCCGCCATGATAGTTCCTCATTTTTTGCGTTTTTCGGCAAACAACTAGAATTCCGCGCGATCCCATATTTTTGTGTGTTATAGCCCACGCCTTCCGAGTTGTCCCGGGTCTCCGGACCCCTATCTCCTAAATTTTTTCCGGACTATCAAATAAGACCTAAGGAACCATAGTCACCGCCCAGCCATGATCGTTCCTAGTTTTTTCCATTTTTCGGCCAAAAAACTAGAATTCCGCGCGATTCCCATATTTTCGTGTCCTATAGCCCACGCCTTCCAAGTAAATCCGGGAACTCCGGGCCCCTATCGCCTAAATTTTTTCCGGACTATCAAATACGACCTAAGGAACCATAGTCACCGCCCAGCCATGATCATTCCTCATTTGTTATGTTTTTCGGTCAAAAAACTAGAATTCCGCCCGATTATAATATCTTTGTGTGCTATTGCCCACCCTTCCAAGTGGTTCCGGGACCCCCGGACCCCGATCGCCTAAAATTTTTCTGGGCTGTCAAATACGACCTAAGGAACCATAGTAACCGCCCCGCCATCATCGTTTCTCATTGTTTGCATTTTTTGGCCAAAAAACTAGAATTACGCCCGATTCCCATATTTTCGTGTGCTATACCCACGCCTTCCAAGTGGTCCGGGGAGCCGCGGACCCCGATCGCCTAAAAATTTTCCGGACTATCAAATATGACCTAAGGTACCATAGTCACCGCCCCACCATGATCGTTCCAAATGCTTTGCATTTTTTGGCCAAAAAACTAGAACTCCGCGGGATTTGCATATTTTAGTGTGCTATAGCTTACGCATTCCGAGTGGTCCCGGGAGCCGTGGACCCCGATCAACAAAAATTTTCCGGTCCATCAAATACGACCTAAGGAACCATAGTCACCACCCCGCCATGATCGTTCCTACTTTATTGCGTTTTACGGCAAAAAAACTAGAATTCCGCTCGATTACCATATTTTTGTGTGCTATTGCCCACGCCTTCCGAGTGGGCCAGACCGCCGGACTCGGATCGCCTAAAAAATTTTCGGGCCATCAATTAGGACCTAAGGAACCATAGTCACCGCCTCGCCATGATCGTTCCTTATTTATTGCATTTTTTGTCCAAAAAACTAGAATTCCACCCGATTCCCATATTTTTGTGTGCTATCGCCCACGCCTTCCGAGTGGGTCGGCCCCTCCGGAGCCGGATCGCCTAAAAATTTTCCAGACTATCAAATATGACCTAAGGAACCATAGTCACCTCCCCACCATGATCGTTCCAAGTCTTTTGCGTTTTTCAGCCAAAAAACTAGAATTCCGTGCAATTTCCATATTTTCGTGTGCTTTAGCCCACCACGCCTTCCAAGGGGTCCCGGGAACCCCGAACCCTGATCGCCTAAAAATTTTCCAGGCCATCAAATACAACCTAATGAACCATAGTAACCACCCCGCCATGATCGTTCCTCATTTTTTGCGTTTTTCGGCCAAACAATTAGAATTCCGCGTGATTCCCATATTTTTGTGTGTTATAGCCCATGCCTTCCGAGTGGTCCCGGGTCCTCCTGACCCCTATCGCCTAAAATTTTTTCAGACTATCAAATACGACCTAAGGAACCATAGTATCCGCCCCGCCATGATCGTTCCTCATTTTTTGCGTTTTTCGGCCAAACAACTAGAATTCCGCGCGATTCCCAGACTTTTGTGTGTTATAGCCCATGCCTTCCGAGTGGTCGTGGGACCTCCAGACCCCTATCGCCTAATATTTTTCCAGACTATCAAATAAGACCAAAGGAACCATAGTCACCGCCCTGCCAAGATCTTTCCACATTTTTTGCAAGTTACTGAAAAAGACTTACGCGCGATTCCCATATTTTTGTGTGTTATAGCCCACACCTTCCGAGTGGTCCCGGGACATCCGGACCCCTATCGCCTAAAATTTTTCCGGACTATCAAATACTACCTAAGGAACCATAGTATCCGCCCCGCCATGTTCGTTCCTCATTTTTTGCATTTTTGGCGAAACAACTAGAATTCCGCGCGATCCCATATTTTTGTGTGTTATAGCCCACGCCTTCCGAGTGGTCCCGGGACCTCCTGACCCCTATCGCCTAATATTATTACGGACGATCAAATACGACCTAAGGAACCATAGTATCCTCCCCACCATGATCGTTCCTCATTTTTTACATTTTTCGGCCAAAAAACTAGAATTCCGCGCGATTCCCATATTTTCGTGTCTTATAGCCCATGCCTTCGAAGTGAACCCGGGAACTCCGGACCCCTATCGCCTAAATTTTTTCCGGACAATCAAATACGACCTAAGGAACCATAGTCACCGCCCAGCCATGATCATTCCTCATTTGTTGTATTTTTCGTCCAAAAAACTAGAATTCCGCCCGATTACAATATTTTTGTGTGCTATTGCCCACCCTTCCAAGTGGTTCCGGGACCCCCGGACCCCGATCGCCTAAAACTTTTTTGGGCCGTCAAATACGACCTAAGGAACCATAGTAACCGCCCCGTCATTACCGTTTCTCATTTTTTGCATTTTTGGCCAAAAAACTATAATTACGCCCGATTTCCATATTTTTGTGTGCTATACCCACGCCTTCCAAGTGGTCCGGGGAGCCGCGGATCCCGATCGCCTAAAATTTTTCCGGACTATCAAATACGACCTAAGGTACAATAGTCACCGCCCCACCATGATCGTTCCAAATGCTTTGCATTTTTCGGCCAAAAAACTTGAACTCCGCGCGATTTGCATATTTTAGTGTGCTATAGCTTACGCCTTCCGAGTGGTCCCGGGAGCCGTGGACCCCGATAGCCTAAAATTTTCCGGGCCATCAAATACGACCTAAGGAACCATAGTTACCACCCAGCCACGATCGTTCCTCATTTATTGCGTTTTTCGGCCAAAAAACTAGAATTTCGCTCGATTACCATATTTTTGTGTGCTATTGTCCACGCCTTCCGAGTGGGCCGGGCCGCCGGACTTGGATCGCCTAAAAAGTTTTCGGGCCATCAATTAGGACCTAAGGAACCATCGTCACCGTCTCGCCATGATCGTTCCTTATTTTTTGTATTTTTTGGCCAAAAAACTAGAATTCCGCCCGATTCCCATATTTTTGTGTGCTATCGCCCACGCCTTCCGAGTGGGTCGGGCCCCTCGGAGCCGGATCGCCTAAAAATTTTACGGACTATCAAATACGACCTAAGGAACCATAGTCACCACCCCTCCATGATCATTCCTAGTCTTTTGCATTTTTCAGCCAAAAAACTAGAATTCCGCGCGATTTCCATATTTTCGTGTGCTTTAGCCCACGCCTTCCAAGGGGTCCCGGGAACCCCGAACCCCGATCGCCTAAAAATTTATCGGGCCATCAAATACGACCTAAGGAACCATAGTAACCACCCCGCCATGATCGTTCCTCATTTTTTGCGTTTTTCGGCCAAACAACTAGAATTCCGCACGATTCCCATATTTTTGTGTGTTATAGCCCATGCCTTCCGAGTGGTCCCGGGACCTCCTGACCCCTATTCGCCTAAAATTTTTTCGGACTATCAAATACGACCTAAGGAACCATAGTATCCGCCCCGCCATGATCGTTCCTCATTTTTTGCGTTTTTCGGCCAAACAACTAGAATTCCGCGCGATTCCCATATTTTTGTGTGTTATAGCCCACGCCTTCCGAGTGGTCGCGGGACCTCCTGACCCCTATCGCCTAAAATTTTTCCGGACTATCAAATACGAACTAAGGAACCATAGTATCCGCCCCGCCATGATCGTTCCTTATTTTTTGCGTTTTTTGGCCAAACAACTAGAATTCCGCGCGATCCCATATTTTTGTGTGTTATAGCCCACTCCTTCCGAGTGGTCCCGGGACCTCCTGACCCCAACGCCTAATATTTTTCCGGACTATCAAATACGACCTAAGGAACTATAGTATCCGCCCCGCCATGATCGTTCCTCATTTTTTGCGTTTTTCGGCCAAAAAACTAGAATTCCGCGCGATTCCCATATTTTCTGTCTTATAGCCCACGCCTTCGAAGTGAAACCGGGAACTCCGGACCCCTATCGCCTAAAATTTTTCCGGACAATCAAATACGACCTAAAGAACCATAGTCACCGCCCAGCCATGATCATTCCTCATTTGTTGCATTTTTCGGCCAAAATAACTAGAATTTCGCCCGATTACAATATTTTTGTGTGCTATTGCCCACCCTTCCAAGTGGTTCCGGGACCCCCGGACCCCGATCGCCTAAAACTTTTTCGGGCCGTCAAATACGACCTAAGGAACCATAGTAACCGCCCTGCCATCACCGTTTCTCATTTTTTGCATTTTCGGCCAAAAAACTAGAATTACGCCCGATTCCCATATTTTTGTGTGCTATACCCACGCCTTCCAAGTGGTCCGGGGAGCCGCGGACCCCGATCGCCTAAAATTTTTCCGGACTATCAAATACGACCTAAGGTACAATAGTCACCGCCCCACCAAGATCGTTCCAAATGCTTTGCATTTTTCGGCCAAAAAACTAGAACTCCGCTCGATTTGCATATTTTAGTGTGCTATAGCTTACGCCTTCCGAGTGGTCCCGGGAGCCGTGGACCCCGATATCCTAAAATTTTCCGGGCCATCAAATACGACCTAAGGAACCATAGTCACCGCCCAGCCATGATCGTTCCTTATTTATTGCGTTTTTCGGCCAAAAAACTAGAATTCCGCTCGATTACCATATTTTTGTGTGCTATTGTCCACGCCTTCCGAGTGGGCCGGGCCGCCGGACTCGGATCGCCTAAAAAGTTTTCGGGCCATCAATTAGGACCTAAGGAACCATAGTCACCGTTTCGCCAAGATCGTTCCTTATTTTTTGCATTTTTTGGCCAAAAAACTAGAATTCCGCCCGATTCCCATATTTTTGTGTGCTATCGCCCACGCCTTCCGTGTGGGTCGGGCCCCCGGAGCCGGATCACCTAAAAATTTTCTGGACTATCAAATACGACCTAAGGAACCATAGTCACCACCCCGCCATGATCGTTCCTCATCTTTTGCGTTTTTCAGCCAAAAAACTAGAATTCCGCGCGATTTCTATATTTTCGTGTGCTTTAGCCCACGCCTTCCAAAGGGTCCCGGGAACCCCGAACCCCGATTTCCTAAAAATTTACCGGGCCATCAAATACGACCTAAGGAACCATAGTAACCACCCCGCCATGATCGTTCCTCATATTTTGCGTTTTTCGGCCAAACAACTAGAATTTCGCGCGATTCCCATATTTTTGTGTGTTATAGCCCATGCCTTCCGAGTGGTCCCGGGACCTCTTGACCCCTATCGCCTAAAATTTTTCCGGACTATCAAATACGACCTAAGGAACCATAGTATCCGCCCCGCCATGATCGTTCCTCATTTTTTGCGTTTTTCGGCCAAACAACTAGAATTCCGCGAGATTCCCATATTTTTGTGTGTTATAGCCCACGCCTTGCGAGTGGTCGCGGGACCTCCGGACCCCTATCGCCTAATATTTTTTCGGACTATCAAATAAGACCAAAGGAACCATAGTCACCGCCCTGCCAACATTTTTCCACATTTTTTGCAAGGTACTGAAAAATACTTCCGCGCGATTCCCATATTTTTGTGTGTTATAGCCCACACCTTCCGAGTGGTCCCGGGACCTCCGGACCCCTATTGCCTAAAATTTTTCCGGACTATCAAATACGACCTAAGGAACCATAGTATCCTCCCCGCCATGATCGTTCCTCATTTTTTGCGTTTTTCAGCCAAAAAACTAGAATTCCGCGCGATTCCCATATTTTCGTGTCTTATAGCCCACGCCTTCGAAGTGAACCCGGGACCTCCGGACCCCTATCGCCTAATATTTTTCCGCACTATCAAATAAGACCAAAGGATCCATAGTCGCCGCCCTGCCAAGATCTTTCCACATTTTTCGCAAGTTACAGAAAAAGACTTCCGCGCGATTCCCATATTTTTGTGTGTTATAGCCCATACCTTCCGAGTGGTCCCGGGACCTCCGGACCCCTATTGCCTAAAATTTTTCCGGACTATCAAATACGAACTAAGGAACCATAGTATCCACCCGCCATGATCGTTCCTCATTTTTTGCGTTTTTTGGCCAAACAACTAGAATTCCGCGCGATCCCATATTATTGTGTGTTGTAGCCCACTCCTTCCGAGTGGTCCCGGGACCTCCTGACCCCAACGCCTAATATTTTTCGGGACTATCAAATACGACCTAAAGAACCGTAGTATCCGCCCCGCCATGATCGTTCCTCATGTTTTGCGTTTTTCGGCCAAAAAACTAGAATTCCGCGCGATTCCCATATTTTCGTGTCTTATAGCCCAGGCCTTCGAAGTGACCCCGGGAACTCCGGACCCCTATCGCCTAAAATTTTTCCGGACAATCAAATACGACCTAAGGAACCATAGTCACCGCCCAGCCATGATCTTTCCTCATTTGTTGCATTTTTCGGCCAAAAAACTAGAATTCCGCCCGATTACAATATTTTTGTGTGCTATTGCCCACCCTTCCAAGTGGTTCCGGGACCCCCGGACCCCGATCGCCTAAAACTTTTTCGGGCCGTCAAATACGACCTAAGGAACCATAGTAACCGCCCTGCCATCACCGTTTCTCATTTTTTGCATTTTCGGCCAAAAAACTAGAATTACGCCCGATTCCCATATTTTTGTGTGCTATACCCACGCCTTCCAAGTGGTCCGGGGAGCCGCGGACCCCGATCGCCTAAAATTTTTCCGGACTATCAAATACGACCTAAGGTACCATAGTCACCGCCCCACCAAGATCGTTCCAAATGCTTTGCATTTTTCGGCCAAAAAACTAGAACTCCGCTCGATTTGCATATTTTAGTGTGCTATAGCTTACGCCTTCCGAGTGGTCCCGGGAGCCGTGGACCCCGATATCCTAAAATTTTCCGGGCCATCAAATACGACCTAAGGAACCATAGTCACCGCCCAGCCATGATCGTTCCTTATTTATTGCGTTTTTCGGCCAAAAAACTAGAATTCCGCTCGATTACCATATTTTTGTGTGCTATTGTCCACGCCTTCCGAGTGGGCCGGGCCGCCGGACTCGGATCGCCTAAAAAGTTTTCGGGCCATCAATTAGGACCTAAGGAACCATAGTCACCGTTTCGCCAAGATCGTTCCTTATTTTTTGCATTTTTTGGCCAAAAAACTAGAATTCCGCCCGATTCCCATATTTTTGTGTGCTATCGCCCACGCCTTCCGTGTGGGTCGGGCCCCCGGAGCCGGATCACCTAAAAATTTTCTGGACTATCAAATACGACCTAAGGAACCATAGTCACCACCCCGCCATGATCGTTCCTCATCTTTTGCGTTTTTCAGCCAAAAAACTAGAATTCCGCGCGATTTCTATATTTTCGTGTGCTTTAGCCCACGCCTTCCAAAGGGTCCCGGGAACCCCGAACCCCGATTTCCTAAAAATTTACCGGGCCATCAAATACGACCTAAGGAACCATAGTAACCACCCCGCCATGATCGTTCCTCATATTTTGCGTTTTTCGGCCAAACAACTAGAATTTCGCGCGATTCCCATATTTTTGTGTGTTATAGCCCATGCCTTCCGAGTGGTCCCGGGACCTCTTGACCCCTATCGCCTAAAATTTTTCCGGACTATCAAATACGACCTAAGGAACCATAGTATCCGCCCCGCCATGATCGTTCCTCATTTTTTGCGTTTTTCGGCCAAACAACTAGAATTCCGCGAGATTCCCATATTTTTGTGTGTTATAGCCCACGCCTTGCGAGTGGTCGCGGGACCTCCGGACCCCTATCGCCTAATATTTTTTCGGACTATCAAATAAGACCAAAGGAACCATAGTCACCGCCCTGCCAACATTTTTCCACATTTTTTGCAAGGTACTGAAAAATACTTCCGCGCGATTCCCATATTTTTGTGTGTTATAGCCCACACCTTCCGAGTGGTCCCGGGACCTCCGGACCCCTATTGCCTAAAATTTTTCCGGACTATCAAATACGACCTAAGGAACCATAGTATCCTCCCCGCCATGATCGTTCCTCATTTTTTGCGTTTTTCAGCCAAAAAACTAGAATTCCGCGCGATTCCCATATTTTCGTGTCTTATAGCCCACGCCTTCGAAGTGAACCCGGGACCTCCGGACCCCTATCGCCTAATATTTTTCCGCACTATCAAATAAGACCAAAGGATCCATAGTCGCCGCCCTGCCAAGATCTTTCCACATTTTTCGCAAGTTACAGAAAAAGACTTCCGCGCGATTCCCATATTTTTGTGTGTTATAGCCCATACCTTCCGAGTGGTCCCGGGACCTCCGGACCCCTATTGCCTAAAATTTTTCCGGACTATCAAATACGAACTAAGGAACCATAGTATCCACCCGCCATGATCGTTCCTCATTTTTTGCGTTTTTTGGCCAAACAACTAGAATTCCGCGCGATCCCATATTATTGTGTGTTGTAGCCCACTCCTTCCGAGTGGTCCCGGGACCTCCTGACCCCAACGCCTAATATTTTTCGGGACTATCAAATACGACCTAAAGAACCGTAGTATCCGCCCCGCCATGATCGTTCCTCATGTTTTGCGTTTTTCGGCCAAAAAACTAGAATTCCGCGCGATTCCCATATTTTCGTGTCTTATAGCCCAGGCCTTCGAAGTGACCCCGGGAACTCCGGACCCCTATCGCCTAAAATTTTTCCGGACAATCAAATACGACCTAAGGAACCATAGTCACCGCCCAGCCATGATCTTTCCTCATTTGTTGCATTTTTCGGCCAAAAAACTAGAATTCCGCCCGATTACAATATTTTTGTGTGCTATTGCCCACCCTTCCAAGTGGTTCCGGGACCCCCGGACCCCGATCGCCTAAAACTTTTTCGGGCCGTCAAATACGACCTAAGGAACCATAGTAACCGCCCTGCCATCACCGTTTCTCATTTTTTGCATTTTCGGCCAAAAAACTAGAATTACGCCCGATTCCCATATTTTTGTGTGCTATACCCACGCCTTCCAAGTGGTCCGGGGAGCCGCGGACCCCGATCGCCTAAAATTTTTCCGGACTATCAAATACGACCTAAGGTACAATAGTCACCGCCCCACCATGATCGTTCCAAATGCTTTGCATTTTTCGGCCAAAAAACTAGAACTCCGCGCGATTTGCATATTTTAGTGTGCTATAGCTTACGCCTTCCGAGTGGTCCCGGGAGCCGTGGACCCCGATATCCTAAAATTTTCCGGGCCATCAAATACGACCTAAGGAACCATAGTCACCGCCCAGCCATGATCGTTCCTCATTTATTGCATTTTTTGGCCAAAAAACTAGAATTCCGCTCGATTATCATATTTTTGTGTGCTATTGTCCACGCCTTCCGAGTGGGCCGGGCCGCCGGACTCGGATCGCCTAAAAAGTTTTCGGGCCATCAATTAGGACCTAAGGAACCATAGTCACCGTTTCGCCATGATCGTTCCTTATGTTTTGCATTTTTTGGCCAAAAAACTAGAATTTTGCCCGATTCCCATATTTTTGTGTGCTATCGCCCACGCCTTCCGAGTGGGTCGGGCCCCCGGAGCCGGATCACCTAAAAATTTTCCGGACTATCAAATACGACCTAAGGAACCATAGTCACAACCCCGCCATGATCGTTCCTAGTCTTTTGCGTTTTTCAGCCAAAAAACTAGAATTCCGCGAGATTTCTATATTTTCGTGTGCTTTAGCCCACGCCTTCCAAAGGGTCCCGGGAACCCCGAACCCCGAACCCCGATTGCCTAAAAATTTACCGGGCCATCAAATATGACCTAAGGAACCATAGTAACCACCCCGCCATGATCGTTCCTCATTTTTTGCGTGTTTCGGCGAAATAACTAGAATTTCGCGCGATTCCCATATTTTTGTGTGTTATAGCTCATGCCTTCCGAGTGATCCCGGGACCTCTTGACCCCTATCGCCTAAAATTTTTCCAAACTATCAAATACGACCTAAGGAACCATAGTATCTGCCCCGCCATGATCGGTCCTCATTTTTTGCGTTTTTCGGCCAAACAACTAGAATTCCGCGAGATTCCCATATTTTTGAGTGTTATAGCCCACCCCTTCCGAGTGGTCGCGGGACCTCCGGACCCTTATCGCCTAATATTTTTCCGGACTATCAAATAAGACCAAAGGAACCATAGTCACCGCCCTGCCAAGATTTTTCCACATTTTTTGCAAGGTACTGAAAAAGACTTCCGCGCGATTCCCATATTTTTGTGTGTTATAGCCCACACCTTCCGAGTGGTCCCGAGACCTCCGGACCCCTATTGCCTAAAATTTTTCCGGACTATCAAATACGACCTAAGGAACCATAGTATCCTCCCCGCCATGATCGTTCCTCATTTTTTGCGTTTTTCAGCCAAAAAACTAGAATTCCGCGTGATTCCCATATTTTCGTGTCTTATAGCCCACGCCTTCGAAGTGAACCCGGGACCTCCGGACCCCTATCGCCTAATATTTTTCCGTACTATCAAATAAGACCAAAGGATCCATAGTCACCGCCCTGCCAAGATATTTCCACATTTTTCGCAAGTTACAGAAAAAGACTTCCGCGCGATTCCCATATTTTTGTGTGTTATAGCCCATACCTTCCGAGTGGTCCCGGGACCTCTGGACCCCTATTGCCTAAAATTTTTCTGGACTATCAAATACGGACTAAGGAACCATAGTATCCGCCCGCCATGATCGTTCCTCATTTTTTGCATTTTTTGGCCAAACAACTAGAATTCTGCGCGATCCCATATTATTGTGTGTTATAGCCCACTCCTTCCGAGTGGTCCCGGGACCTCCTGACCCCAACGCCTAATATTTTTCCGGACTATAAAATACGACCTAAGGAACCATAGTATCCGCCCCGCCATGATCGTTCCTCATGTTTTGCGTTTTTCGGCCAAAAAACTAGAATTCTTCGCGATTCCCATATTTTTGTGTGTTATAGCCCATACCTTCCGAGTGGTCCCGGGACCTCCGGACCCCTATTGCCTAAAATTTTTCCGGACTATCAAATACGAACTAAGGAACCATAGTATCCACCCGCCATGATCGTTCCTCATTTTTTGCGTTTTTTGGCCAAACAACTAGAATTCCGTGCGATCCCATATTATTGTGTGTTGTAGCCCACTCCTTCCGAGTGGTCCCGGGACCTCCTGACCCCAACGCCTAATATTTTTCGGGACTATCAAATACGACCTAAAGAACCGTAGTATCCGCCCCGCCATGATCATTCCTCATGTTTTGCGTTTTTCGGCCAAAAAACTAGAATTCCGCGCGATTCCCATATTTTCGTGTCTTATAGCCCTGGCCTTCGAAGTGACCCCGGGAACTCCGGACCCCTATCGCCTAAAACTTTTCCGGACAATCAAATACGACCTAAGGAACCATAGTCACCGCCCAGCCATGATCATTCCTCATTTGTTGCGTTTTTCGGCCAAAAAACTAGAATTCCGCCCGATTACAATATTTTTGTGTGCTATTACCCACCCTTCCAAGTGGTTCCGGGACCCCCAGACCCCGATCGCCTAAAACTTTTTCGGGCCGTCAAATACGACCTAAGGAACCATAGTAACCGCCCTGCCATCACCGTTTCTCATTTTTTGCATTTTCGGCCAAAAAACTAGAATTACGCCCGATTCCCATATTTTCGTGTGCTATACCCACGCCTTCCAAGTGGTTCGGGGAGCCGCGGACCCCGATCGCCTAAAATTTTTTCGGACTATCAAATACGACCTAAGGTACAATAGTCACCACCCCACCATGATCGTTCCAAATGCTTTGCATTTTTCGGCCAAAAAACTAGAACTCCGCGCGATTTGCATATTTTAGGGTGCTATAGCCTACGCCTTCCGAGTGGTCCCGGGAGCCGTGGACCCCGATAGCCTAAAATTTTCCGGGCCATCAAATACGACCTAAGGAACCATAGTCACCGCCCAGCCACGATCCTTCCTCATTTATTGCGTTTTTCGGCCAAAAAACTAGAATTCCGCTCGATTACCAAATTTTTGTGTGCTATTGTCCACGCCTTCCGAGTGGGCCGGGCCGCCGGACTCGGATCGCCTAAAAATTTTCGGGCCATCAATTAGGACCTAAGGAACCATAGTCACTGTCTCGCCATGATCGTTCCTTATTGTTTGCACTTTTTGGCCAAAAAACTAGAATTTCGCCCGATTCCCATATTTTTGTGTGCTATCGCCCACGCCTTCCGAGTGGGTCGGGCCCCCGGAGCCGGATCACCTAAAAATTTTCCGGACTATCAAATACAACCTAAGGAACCATAGTCACCACCCCGCCATGATCGTTCCTAGTCTTTTGCATTTTTCAGCCAAAAAACTAGAATTCCGCGCGATTTCTATATTTTCGTGTGCTTTAGCCCACGCCTTCCAAGGGGTCCCGGGAACCCCGAACCCCGATCGCCTAAAAATTTACCGGGCCATCAAATACGACCTAAGGAACCATAGTAACCACCCCGCCATGATCGTTCCTCATTTTTTGCGTTTTTTGGCCAAACAACTAGAATTTCGCGCGATTCCCATATTTTTGTGTGTTATAGCCCATGCCTTCCGAGTGGTCCCGGGACCTCCTGACCCCTATCGCCTAAAATTTTTCCGGACTATCAAGTACGACATAAGGAACCATAGTATCCGCCCCGCCATGATGGTTCCTCATTTTTTGCGTTTTTTGGCCAAACAACTAGAATTCCGCGAGATTCCAATATTTTTGTGTGTTATAGCCCACGCCTTCCGAGTGGTCGCGGGACCTCCGGACCCCTATAGCCTAATTTTTTTCCGGACTATCAAATAAGACCAAAGGAACCATAGTCACCGCCCTGCCAAGATCTTTCCACATTTTTTGCAAGTTACTGAAAAAGACTTCCGCGCGATTCCCATATTTTTGTGTGTTATAGCCCACACCTTCCGAGTGGTCCCGGGTCCTCCGGACCCCTATTGCCTAAAATTTTTCCGGCCTATCAAATACGACCTAAGGAACCATAGTATCCGCCCCGCCATGATCGTTCCTCAGTTTTTGCGTTTTTTGGCCAAACAACTAGAATTCCGCGCGATCCCATATTTTTGTGTGTTATAGCCCACTCCTTCCGAGTGGTCCCGGGACCTCCTGACCCCAACGCCTAATATTTTTCCGGACTATCAAATACGACCTAAGGAACCATAGTCACCGTCCTGCCAAGATCTTTCCACATTTTTTGCAAGTTACTGAAAAAGACTTCCGCGCGATTCCTATATTTTTGTGTGTTATAGCCCACACCTTCCGAGTGGTCCCGGGACCTCCGGACCCCTATTGCCTAAAATTTTTCCGGACTATCAAATATGACGTAAGGAACCATAGTATCCTCCCCGCCATGATCGTTCCTCATTTTTTGCATTTTTCAGCCAAAAAACTAGAATTCCGCGCGATACCCATATTTTCGTGTCTTATAGTCCACGCCTTCGAAGTGAACCCGGGACCTCCGGACCCCTATCGCCTAATATTTTTCCGTACTATCAAATAAGACCAAAGGAACCATAGTCACCGCCCTGCCAAGATCTTTCCACATTTTTCGCAAGTTATAGAAAAAGACTTCCGCGCGATTCCCATATTTTTGTGTGTTATAGCCCACACCTTCCGAGTGGTCCCGGGACCTCCGGACCCCTATTGACTAAAATTTTTCCGGACTATCAAATACGAACTAAGGAACCATAGTATCCGCCCGCCATGATCGTTCCTCATTTTTTGCGTTTTTTGGCCAAACAACTAGAATTCCGCGCGATCCCATATTTTTGTGTGTTATAGCCCACTCCTTCCGAGTGGTCCCGGGACCTCCTGACCCCAACACCTAATATTTTTCCGGACTATCAAATACGACCTAAGGAACCATAGTATCCGCCCCGCCATGATCGTTCCTCATTTTTTGCGTTTTTCGGCCAAAAAACTAGAATTTTGCGCGATTCCAATATTTTCGTGTCTTATAGCCCACGCCTTCGAAGTGAACCCGGGAACTCCGGACCCCTATCGCCTAAAATTTTTCCGGACAATCAAATACGACCTAAGGAACCATAGTCACCGCCCAGCCATGATCATTCCTCATTTGTTGCGTTTTTCGGCCAAAAAACTAGAATTCCGCCCGATTACAATATTTTTGTGTGCTATTGCCCACCCTTCCAAGTGGTTCCGGGACCCCCGGACCCCAATCGCCTAAAACTTTTTCGGGCTGTCAAATACGACCTAAGTAACCATAGTAACCGCCCTGCCATCACCGTTTCTCATTTTTTGCATTTTCGGCCAAAAAACTAGAATTACGCCCGATTCCCATATTTTCGTGTGCTATACCCACGCCTTCCAAGTGGTCCGGGGAGCCGCGGACCCCAATCGCCTAAAATTTTTCCGGACTATCAAATACGACCTAAGGTACAATAGTCACCGCCCCACCATGATCGTTCCAAATGCTTTGCATTTTTCGGCCAAAAAACTAGAACTCCGCGCGATTTGCATATTTTAGTGTGCTATAGCCTACGCCTTCCGAGTGGTCCCGGGAGCCGTGGACCCCGATAGCCTAAAATTTTTCGGGCCATCAAATACGACCTAAGGAACCATAGTCACCGCCCAGCCACGATCCTTCCTCATTTATTGCGTTTTTCGGCCAAAAAACTAGAATTCCGCTCGATTACCAAATTTTTGTGTGCTATTGTCCACGCCTTCCGAGTGGGCCGGGCCGCCGGACTCGGATCGCCTAAAAATTTTCGGGCCATCAATTAGGACCTAAGGAACCATAGTCACTGTCTCGCCATGATCGTTCCTTATTTTTTGCATTTTTTGGCCAAAAAACTAGAATTTCGCCCGATTCCCATATTTTTATGTGCTATCGCCCACGCCTTCCGAGTGGGTCGGGCCCCCCGGAGCCGGATCACCTAAAAATTTTCCGGACTATCAAATACGACCTAAGGAACCATAGTCACCACCCCGCCATGATCGTTCCTAGTCTTTTGCGTTTTTCAGCCAAAAAACTAGAATTCCGCGCGATTTCTATATTTTCGTGTGCTTTAGCCCACGCCTTCCAAGGGGTCCCGGGAACCCCGAACCCCGATCGCCTAAAGATTTACCGGGCCATCAAATACGACATAAGGAACCATAGTATCCGCCCCGCCATGATGGTTCCTCATTTTTTGCGTTTTTTGGCCAAACAACTAGAATTCCGCGAGATTCCAATATTTTTGTGTGTTATAGCCCACGCCTTCCGAGTGGTCGCGGGACCTCCGGACCCCTATAGCCTAATTTTTTTCCGGACTATCAAATAAGACCAAAGGAACCATAGTCACCGCCCTGCCAAGATCTTTCCACATTTTTTGCAAGTTACTGAAAAAGACTTCCGCGCGATTCCCATATTTTTGTGTGTTATAGCCCACACCTTCCGAGTGGTCCCGGGTCCTCCGGACCCCTATTGCCTAAAATTTTTCCGGCCTATCAAATACGACCTAAGGAACCATAGTATCCGCCCCGCCATGATCGTTCCTCAGTTTTTGGGTTTTTTGGCCAAACAACTAGAATTCCGCGCGATCCCATATTTTTGTGTGTTATAGCCCACTCCTTCCGAGTGGTCCCGGGACCTCCTGACCCCAACGCCTAATATTTTTCCGGACTATCAAATACGACCTAAGGAACCATAGTCACCGCCCTGCCAAGATCTTTCCACATTTTTTGCAAGTTACTGAAAAAGACTTCCGCGCGATTCCTATATTTTTGTGTGTTATAGCCCACACCTTCCGAGTGGTCCCGGGACCTCCGGACCCCTATTGCCTAAAATTTTTCCGGACTATCAAATATGACGTAAGGAACCATAGTATCCTCCCCGCCATGATCATTCCTCATTTTTTGCATTTTTCAGCCAAAAAACTAGAATTCCGCGCGATACCCATATTTTCGTGTCTTATAGTCCACGCCTTCGAAGTGAACCCGGGACCTCTGGACCCCTATCGCCTAATATTTTTCCGGACAATTAAATTTGACCAAAGGAACCATAGTCACCGCCCTGCCAAGATCTTTCCACATTTTTCGCAAGTTATAGAAAAAGACTTCCGCGCGATTCCCATATTTTTGTGTGTTATAGCCCACACCTTCCGAGTGGTCCCGGGACCTCCGGACCCCTATTGACTAAAATTTTTCCGGACTATCAAATACGAACTAAGGAACCATAGTATCCGCCCGCCATGATCGTTCCTCATTTTTTGCGTTTTTTGGCCAAACAACTAGAATTCCGCGCGATCCCATATTTTTGTGTGTTATAGCCCACTCCTTCCGAGTGGTCCCGGGACCTCCTGACCCCAACACCTAATATTTTTCCGGACTATAAAATACGACCTAAGGAACCATAGTATCCGCCCCGCCATGATCGTTCCTCATTTTTTGCGTTTTTCGGCCAAAAAACTAGAATTTTGCGCGATTCCCATATTTTCGTGTCTTATAGCCCACGCCTTCGAAGTGAACCCGGGAACTCCGGACCCCTATCGCCTAAAATTTTTCCGGACAATCAAATACGACCTAAGGAACCATAGTCACCGCCCAGCCATGATCATTCCTCATTTGTTGCGTTTTTCGGCCAAAAAACTAGAATTCTGCCCGATTACAATATTTTTGTGTGCTATTGCCCACCCTTCCAAGTGGTTCCGGGACCCCCGGACCCCAATCGCCTAAAACTTTTTCGGGCTGTCAAATACGACCTAAGGAACCATAGTAACCGCCCTGCCATCACCGTTTCTCATTTTTTGCATTTTCGGCCAAAAAACTAGAATTACGCCCGATTCCCATATTTTCGTGTGCTATACCCACGCCTTCCAAGTGGTCCGGGGAGCCGCGGACCCCGATCGCCTAAAATTTTTCCGGACTATCAAATACGACCTAAGGTACAATAGTCACCGCCCCACCATGATCGTTCCAAATGCTTTGCATTTTTCGGCCAAAAAACTAGAACTCCGCGCGATTTGCATATTTTAGTGGTGCTATAGCCTACGCCTTCCGAGTGGTCCCGGGAGCCGTGGACCCCGATAGCCTAAAATTTTCCGGGCCATCAAATACGACCTAAGGAACCATAGTCACCGCCCAGCCACGATCCTTCCTCATTTATTGCGTTTTTCGGCCAAAAAACTAGAATTCCGCTCGATTATCAAATTTTTGTGTGCGATTGTCCACGCCTTCCGAGTGGGCCGGGCCGACGGACTCGGATCGCCTAAAAAGTTTTCGGGCCATCAATTAGGACCTAAGGAACCATAGTCACCATCTCGCTATGATCGTTCCTTATTTTTTGCATTTTTTGGCCAAAAAACTAGAATTTCGCCCAATTCCCATATTTTTATGTGCTATCGCCCACGCCTTCCGAGTGGGTCGGGCCCCCCGGAGCCGGATCACCTAAAAATTTTCCAGACTATCAAATACGACCTAAGGAACCATAGTCACCACCCCGCCATGATCGTTCCTAGTCTTTTGCATTTTTCAGCCAAAAAACTAGAATTCCGCGCGATTTTTATATTTTCGTGTGCTTTAGCCCACGCCTTCCAAGGGGTCCCGGGAACCCCGAACCCCGATCGCCTAAAGATTTACCAGGCCATCAAATATGACCTAAGGAACCATAGTAACCACCCCGCCATGATCGTTCCTCATTTTTTGTGTTTTTCGGCCAAACAACTAGAATTTCGCGCGATACCCATATTTTTGTGTGTTATAGCCCATGCCTTCCGAGTGGTCCCGGGACTTCCTGACCCCTATCGCCTAAAATTTTTCCGGACTATCAAATACGACCAAAGGAACCATAGTATCCGCCCCACCATGATCGTTCCTCATTTTTTGCGTTTTTCGGCCAAACAACTAGAATTACGCGAAATTCCCATATTTTTGTGTGTTATAGCCCACGCCTTCCAAGTGGTCGCGGGACCTCCGGACCCCTATCGCCTAATATTTTTCCGGACTATCAAATAAGTCCAAAGGAACTATTGTCACCGCCCTGCCAAGATCTTTCCACATTTTTTGCAAGTTACTGAAAAAGACTTCCGCGCGATTCCCATATTTTTGTGTGTTATAGCCCACACCTTCCGAGTGGTCCCGGGTCCTCCGGACCCCTATTGCCTAAAATTTTTCCGGACTATCAAATACGACCTAAGGAACCATAGTATCCTCCACGCCATGATCGTTCCTCATTTTTTGCGTTTTCCAGCCAAAAAACTAGAATTCCGCGCAATTCCCATATTTTCGTGTCTTATAGCCCACGCCTTCGAAGTGAACCCGGGACCTCCGGACCCCAATGCCTAATATTTTTCCAGACTATCAAATACGACCTAAGGAACCATAGTATCCGCCCCGCCATGATCGTTCCTCATTTTTTGCGTTTTTCGGCCAAAAAACTAGAATTCCGCGCGATTCCCATATTTTCGTGTCTTATAGCCCACGCCTTCGAAGTGAACCCGGGATCTCCGGACCCCTATCGCCTAAAATTTTTCCGGACAATTAAATATGACCTAAGGAACCATAGTCACTGCCCAGCCATGATCATTCCTCATTTGTTGCATTTTTCGGCCAAAAAACTAGAATTCCGAACGATTACAATATTTTTGTGTGCTATTGCCCACCCTTCCAAGTGGTTCCCGGACCCCGATCGCCTAAAATTTTTCCGGGACGTCAAATACGATCTAAGGAACCATAGTCACCGCCCTGCCATCACCGTTTCTCATTTTTTGCATTTTCGGCCAAAAAACTAAAATTACGCTCGATTCCCATATTTTCGTGTGCTATACCCACGCCTTCCAAGTGGTCCGGGGAGCCGCGGACCCCGATCGCCTAAAATTTTTCCGGACTATCAAATACGACCTAAGGTACAATAGTCACCGCCCCACCATGATCGTTCCAAATGCTTTGCATTTTCGGCCAAAAAACTAGAACTCCGCGCGATTTGCATATTTTAGTGTGCTATAGCTTACGCCTTCCGAGTGGTCGCGGGAGCCGTGGACCCCGATAGCCTAAAATTTTCCGGGCCATCAAATACGACCTAAGGAACCATAGTCACCGCCCAGCCACGATCGTTCCTCATTTATTGCGTCTTTCGGCCAAAAAGCTAGAATTCCGCTCGATTACCATATTTTTGTGTGCTATTGTCCACGCCTTCCGAGTGGGCCGGGCCGCCGGACTCGGATCGCCTAAAAGTTTTCGGGCCATCAATTAGGACCTAAGGAACCATAGTCACCGTCTCGCCATGATCGTTCCTTATTTTTTGCATTTTTTGGCCAAAAAACTAGAATTCCGCCCGATTCCCATATTTTTGTGTGCTATCGCCCACGCCTTCCGAGTGGGTCGGGCCCCCCGGAGCCGGATCACCTAAAAATTTTCCGGACTATCAAATACGACCTAAGGAACCATAGTCACCACCCCGCCATGATCGTTCCTAGTCTTTTGCGTTTTTCGGCCAAACAACTAGAATTCCGCGAGATTCCCATATTTTTGTGTGTTATAGCCCACGCCTTCCGAGTGGTCGCGGGACCTCCGGACCCCTATCGCCTAATATTTTTCCGGACTATCAAATAAGACCAAAGGAACCATAGTCACCGCCCTGCCAAGATCTTTCCACATTTTTTGCAAGTTACTGAAAAAGACTTCCGCGCGATTCCCATATTTTTGTGTGTTATAGCCCACACCTTCCGAGTGGTCCCGGGACCTCCGGACCCCTATCGCCTAATATTTTTCCAGACTATCAAATACGACCTAAGGAACCATAGTATCCGCCCCGCCATGATCGTTCCTCATTTTTTGCGTTTTTCGGCCAAAAAACTAGAATTCCGCGCGATTCCCATATTTTCGTGTCTTATAGCCCACGCCTTCGAAGTGAACCCGGGATCTCCGGACCCCTATCGCCTAAAATTTTTCCGGACAATTAAATATGACCTAAGGAACCATAGTCACCGCCCAGCCATGATCATTCCTCATTTGTTGCATTTTTCGGCCAAAAAACTTGAATTCCGAACGATTACAATATTTTTGTGTGCTATTGCCCACCCTTCCAAGTGGTTCCCGGACCCCGATCGCCTAAAATTTTTCCGGGACGTCAAATACGATCTAAGGAACCATAGTCACCGCCCTGCCATCACCGTTTCTCATTTTTTGCATTTTCGGCCAAAAAACTAAAATTACGCTCGATTCCCATATTTTCGTGTGCTATACCCACGCCTTCCAAGTGGTCCGGGGAGCCGCGGACCCCGATCGCCTAAAATTTTTCCGGACTATCAAATACGACCTAAGGTACAATAGTCACCGCCCCACCATGATCGTTCCAAATGCTTTGCATTTTCGGCCAAAAAACTAGAACTCCGCGCGATTTGCATATTTTAGTGTGCTATAGCTTACGCCTTCCGAGTGGTCGCGGGAGCCGTGGACCCCGATAGCCTAAAATTTTCCGGGCCATCAAATACGACCTAAGGAACCATAGTCACCGCCCAGCCACGATCGTTCCTCATTTATTGCGTCTTTCGGCCAAAAAGCTAGAATTCCGCTCGATTACCATATTTTTGTGTGCTATTGTCCACGCCTTCCGAGTGGGCCGGGCCGCCGGACTCGGATCGCCTAAAAAGTTTTCGGGCCATCAATTAGGACCTAAGGAACCATAGTAACCGTCTCGCCATGATCGTTCCTTATTTTTTGCATTTTTTGGCCAAAAAACTAGAATTCCGCCCGATTCCCATATTTTTGTGTGCTATCGCCCACGCCTTCCGAGTGGGTCGGGCTCCCCGGAGCCGGATCACCTAAAAATTTTCCGGACTATCAAATACGACCTAAGGAACCATAGTCACCACCCCGCCATGATCGTTCCTAGTCTTTTGCGTTTTTCGGCCAAACAACTAGAATTCCGCGAGATTCCCATATTTTTGTGTGTTATAGCCCACGCCTTCCGAGTGGTCACGGGACCTCCGGACCCCTATCGCCTAATATTTTTCCGGACTATCAAATAAGACCAAAGGAACCATAGTCACCGCCCTTCCAAGATCTTTCCACATTTTTTGCAAGTTACTGAAAAAGACTTCCGCGCGATTCCCATATTTTTGTGTGTTATAGCCCACACCTTCCGAGTGGTCCCGGGACCTCCGGACCCCTATTGCCTAAAAATTTTCCGATATATCAAATACGACCTAAGGAACCATAGTATCCGCCCCGCCATGATCGTTCCTCATTTTTTGCGTTTTTCGGCCAAACAACTAGAATTCCGCGAGATTCCCATATTTTTGTGTGTTATAGCCCACGCCTTCCGAGTGGTCGCGGGACCTCCGGACCCCTATCGCCTAATATTTTTCCGGACTATCAAATAAGACCAAAGGAACCATAGTCACCGCCCTGCCAAGATCTTTCCACATTTTTTGCAAGTTACTGAAAAAGACTTCCGCGCGATTCCCATATTTTTGTGTGTTATAGCCCACACCTTCCGAGTGGTCCCGGGACCTCCGGACCCCTATTGCCTAAAAATTTTCTGGACTATCAAATACGACCTAAGGAACCATAGTATCCGCCCCGCCATGATCGTTCCTCATTTTTTGCGTTTTTTGGCCAAACAACAAGAATTCCGCGCGATCCCATATTTTTGTGTGTTATAGCCCACTCCTTCCGAGTGGTCCCGGGACCTCCAGACCCCAACGCCTAATATTTTTCCGGACTATCAAATACGACCTAAGGAACCATAGTCACCTCCCTGCCAAGATCTTTCCACATTTTTTGCAAGTTACTGAAAAAGACTTCCGCGCAATTCCCATATTTTTGTGTGTTATAGCCCACGCCTTCCTAGTGGTCCCGGGACCTCCGGACCCCTATCGACTAATATTTTTCCGGACTATCAAATAAGGCCAAAGGAACCATAGTCACCGCCCAGCCATGATCATTCCTCATTTGTTGCGTTTTTCGACCAAAAAACTAGAATTCCGAACGATTATAATATTTTTGTGTGCTATTGCCCACCCTTCCAAGTGGTTCCCGGACTCCGATCGCCTAAAATTTTTCTGGGACGTCAAATACGATCTAAGGAACCATAGTCACCGCCCTGCCATCACTGTTTCTCATTTTTTGCATTTTCGGCCAAAAAACTAGAATTACGCTCGATTCCCATATTTTCGTGTGCTATACCCACGCCTTCCAAGTGGTCCGGGGAGCCGCGGACCCCGATCGCCTAAAATTTTTTCGGACTATCAAATATGACCTAAGGTACAATAGTCACCGCCCCACCATGATCGTTCCAAATGCTTTGCATTTTTCGGCCAAAAAACTAGAACTCCGCGCGATTTGCAAATTTTAGTGTGCTATGCTTACGCCTTCCGAGTGGTCCCGGGAGCCGTGGACCTCGATAGCCTAAAATTTTCCGGGCCATCAAATACGACCTAAGGAACCATAGTCACCGCCCAGCCATGATCGTTCCTCATTTATTGTGTTTTTCGGCCAAAAAGCTAGAATTCCGCTCGATTACCATATTTTTGTGTGCTATTGTCCACGCCTTCCGAGTGGGCCGGGCCGCCGGACTCGGATCGCCTAAAAGTTTTCGGGCCATCAATTAGGACCTAAGGAACCATAGTCACGGTCTCGCCATGATCGTTCCTTATTTTTTGCATTTTTTGGCCAAAAAACTAGAATTACGCCCGATTCCCATATTTTTGTGTGCTATCGCCCACGCCTTCCGAGTGGGTCCGGACCCCCGGAGCCGGATCACCTAAAAATTTTCCGGACTATCAGATACGACCTAAGGAACCATAGTCACCACCTCACCATGATCGTTCCTAGTCGTTTGCGTTTTTCAGCCAAAAAATTAGAATTCCGCTCGATTTCTATATTTTCGTGTGCTTTAGCCCACGCTTTCCGAGTGGTCCCGGGAACCCCGAACCCCGATCGCCTAAAAATTTACCGGGCCATCAAATACGACCTAAGGAACCATAGTAACCACCCCGCCATGATCGTTCCTCATTTTTTGCATTTTTCGGCCAAAAAACTAGAATTCCGCGCGATTCCCATATTTTCGGGTCTTATAGCCCACGCCTTCGAAGTGAACCCGGGAACTCCGGACCCCTATCGCCTAAAATTGTTCCGGACAATCAAATACGACCTAAGGAACCATAGTCACAGCCCAGCCATGATCATTCCTCATTTGTTGCGTTTTTCGGCCAAAAAACTAGAATTCCGAACGATTACAATATTTTTGTGTGCTATTGCCCACCCTTCCAAGTGGTTCCAGGACCCCGATCGCCTAAAACTTTTTCGAGCCGTCAAATAAGACCTAAGGAACCATAGTAACCGCCCCGCCATCACCGTTTCTCTTTTTTTGCATTTTCGGGCAAAAAACTAGAATTACGCCCGATTCCCATATTTTCGTGTGCTATACCCACGCCTTCCAAGTGGTCCGGGGAGCCGCGGACCCCGATCTCCTAAAAGTTTTCCGGACTATCAAATACGACCTAAGGTACAATAGTCACCGCCCCACCATGATCGTTCCAAATGCTTTGCATTTTTCGGAAAAAAAACTAGAACTCCGCGCGATTTGCATATTTTAGTGTGCTATAGCTTACGCCTTTCGAGTGGTCCCGGGAGCCGTGGACCCCGATTGCCTAAAATTTTCCGGGCCATCAAATACGATCTAAGGAACCATAGTCACCGCCCAGCCACGATCGTTCCTCATTTATTGCGTTTTTCGGCCAAAAAACTAGAATTCCGCTCGATTACCATATTTTTGTGTGCTATTGTCCACGCCTTCCAAGGGGTCCCGGGAACCCCGAACCCCGATCGCCTAAAAAATTTCCGGGCCATCAAATACGACCTAAGGAACCATAGTAACCACCCCCCATGATCTTCCTCATTTTTTGCGTTTTTCAGCCAAACAACTAGAATTCCGCCCGATTCCCATATTTTTGTGTGTTATAGCCCACGCCTTCCGAGTGGTCCCGAGACCTCGTGACCCCTATCGCCTAAAATTTTTCCGGACTATCAAATACGACCTAAGGAACCATAGTATCTGCCCCGCCATGATCGTTCCTCATTTTTTTCGTTTTTCGGCCAAACAACTAGAATTCCGCGCGATTCCCATATTTTTGTGTGTTATAGCCCACGCCTTCCGAGTGGTCCCGGGACCTCCGAACCCCTATCGCCTAATATTTTTCCGGACTATCAAATAAGACCAATGGAACCGTAGTCACCGCCCTGCCAAGATCTTTCCACATTTTTTTGCATGTTACTGAAAAAGACCTAGAATTTCGCCCGATTCCCATATTTTTGTGTTATATAGCCCACACCTTCCGAGTGGTCCCGGGACCTCCGGACCCCTATCGCCTAAAATTTTTCCGGACTATCAAATACGACCTAAGGAACCATAGTATCCGCCCCGCCATGATCGTTCCTTATTTTTTGTGTTTTTCGGCCAAACAACTAGAATTCCGCGCGATTCCCATATTTTTGTGTGTTATAGCCCACGCCTTCCGAGTGGTCACGGGACCTCCGGACCCCTATAGCCTAATATTTTTCCGGACTATCAAATAAGACCAAAGGAACCATAGTCACCGCCCTGCCAAGATGTTTCCACATTTTTTGCATGTTACTGAAAAAGACCTAGAATTTCGCCCAATTCTCATATTTTCGTGTTCTATACCCACGCATTCCGAGTGGTCCCAAGAGCCGCGGACCCCGATCGCCTAAAATTTTTCCGGGCAATCAAATACGACCTAAGGAACCATAGTATCTTCCCCGGCATGATTGTTCCTTATGTTTTGCATTTTTTGGCCAAACAACTAGAATTACGCGCGATTCCCATATTTTTGTGTGTTATAGCCCAAACCTTCGAAGTGAACCCGGGAACTCTGGACCCCTATCGCCTAAAATTTTTCCGGACTATCAAATACGACCTAAGGAACCATAGTCACCGCCCAGCCATGATCATTCCTCATTTGTTGCATTTTTCGGCCAAAAAACTAGAATTCCGCGCGATTACAATATTTTTGTGTACTATTGCCCACCCTTCCAAGTGGTTCCGGGACCCCCGGACCCCGATCGCCTAAAATTTTTCCGGGCCGTCAAAAACGAACTAAGGAACCATAGTAACCACCCCGCCATCATCGCTTCTCATTTTTTGCATTTTTCGGCCAAAAAAATAGTATTACGCCCGATTCCCATATTTTCGTGTGCTATACCCACGCCTTCCAAGTGGTCCGGGGAGCCGTGGACCCCGATCGCCTAAAATTTTCCGGGCCATCAAATACGACCTAAGGAACCATAGTCCCCGCCCAGCCACGATCGTTCCTCATTTGTTGCGTTTTTCGGCCAAAAAACTCGAATTCCGCTCGATTACCATATTTTTGTGTGCTATTGTCCACGCCTTCCGAGTGGGCCGGGCCGCCGGACTCGGATCGCCTAAAAAACTTTCGGGTCATCAATTAGGACCTAAGGAACCATAGTCACCGTCTCGCAATGATCGTTCCTTATTTTTTGCATTTTTTGGCCAAAAAACTAGAATTCCGCCCGATTCCCATATTTTCGTGTGCTTTAGCCCACGCCTTCCAAGGGGTCCCGGGAACCCCGAACCGCGAGCGCCTAAAAATTTTCCGGGCCATCAAATATGACCTAAGGAACCATAGTAACCACCCCGCCATGATCGTTCCTCATTTTTTGCATTTTTCAGCCAAACAACTAGAATTCCGTGCGATTCCCATATTTTTGTGTGTTATAGCCCACGCCTTCCGAGTGGTCCCGGGACCTCCTGACCCTTATCGCCTAAAATTTTTCCGGACTATCAAATACGACCTAAGGAACCATAGTATCCGCCCCGCCATGATCGTTCCTCATTTTTTGCGTTTTTCGACCAAACAACTAGAATTCCGCGCGATTCCCATATTTTTGTGTGTTATAGCCCACGCCTTCCGAGTGGTCCCGGGACCTCCGTACCCCTATCGCCTAATATTTTTCCGGACTATCAAATAAGACCAAAGGAACCATAGTCACCGCCCTGCCAAGATCTTTCCACATTTTTTGCATGTTACAGAAAAAGACCTAGAATTTCGCCCGATTCCCATATTTTTGTGTGTTATAGCCCACACCTTCCGAGTGGTCCCGGGACCTCCGGACCCCTATCACCTAAAATTTTTCCGGACTATCAAATACGACCTAAGGAACGATAGTATCCGCCCCGCCATGATCGTTCCTTATTTTTTGCGTTTTTCGGCCAAACAACTAGAATTCCGCGCGATTCCCATATTTTTGTGTGTTATAGCCCACGCCTTCCGAGTGGTCACGGGACCTCTGGACCCCTATCGCCTAATATTTTTCCGGACTATCAAATAAGACCAAAGGAACCATAGTCACCGCCCTGCCAAGATGTTTCCACATTTTTTGCATGTTACTGAAAAAGACCTAGAATTTCGCCCGATTCCCATATTTTCGTGTTCTATACCCACGCATTCCGAGTGGACCCAAGAGCCGCGGACCCCGATCGCCTAAAATTTTTCCGGGCAATCAAATACGACCTAAGGAACCATAGTATCCGCCCCGCCATGATCGTTCCTTATGTTTTGCATTTTTCGGCCAAACAACTAGAATTCCGCGCGATTCCCATATTTTTGTGTGTTATAGCCCACACCTTCGAAGTGAACCCGGGAACTCCGGACCCCTATCGCCTAAAATTTTTCCGGACTATCAAATACGACCTAAGGAACCATAGTATCCGCCCATCCATGATCGTTCCTAGTGTGCTATCGCCCACGCCTTCCGAGTGGGTCGGGCCCCCCGGAGCCGGATCGCCTAACAATTTTCCGGACTATCAAATACGACCTAAGGAACCATAGTCACCGCCATGCCATGATCGTTCCTAGTCTTTTGCGTTTTTCAGCAAAAAAACTAGAATTCCGCGCGATTTCCATATTTTCGTGTGCATTAGCCCACGCCTTCCAAGGGTTCCCGGGAACGCCGAACCCCGATCGCCTAAAAATTTTCCGGGCCATTAAATATGACCTAAGGAACCATAGTAACAACCCCGCCAAGATCGTTCCTCATTTTTTGCATTTTTCGGCCAAACAACTAGAATTCTGCGCGATTCCCATATTTTTGTGTGTTATAGCCCACGCCTTCTGAGTGGTCCCGGGACCTCCTGACCCCTATTGCCTAAAAATTTTTCGGACCATCAAATACGACCTAAGGAACCATAGTATGCGCCCCGCCATGATCGTTCCTCAGTTTTTGCGTTTTTCGGCCAAACAACTAGAATTCCGCGCGATTCCCATATTTTTGTGTGTAATAGCCCACGCCTTCCGAGTGGTCCCGGGACCTCCGGACCCCTATCGCCTAAAATTTTTCCGGACTATCAAATACGACCTAAGGAAACATAGTATCCGCCCCGCCATGATCGTTCCTCATTTTTTGCATTTTTCGGCCAAACAACTAGAATTCCGCGCTATCCCATATTTTTTTGTGTTATAGCCCACGCATTCCGAGTGGTCCCGGGTCTCCGGACCCCTATCGCCTAAAATTTTTCCGGACTATCAAATAAGACCTAAGGATCCATAGTCACCGCCCAGCCATGATCGTTCCTAGTTTTTTCCGTTTTTCGGCGAAAAAACTAGAATTCCGCGCGATTCCCCTATTTTCGTGTCCTATAGCCCACATCTTCCAAGTGAACCCGGGAACTCTGGACCCCTATCGCCTAAAATTTATCCCGACTATCAAATATGACCTAAGGAACCATAGTCACCGCCCAGCCATGATCATTCCTCATTTGTTGCATTTTTCGGCCAAAAAACTAGAATTCCGCCCGATTACAATATTTTTGTATACTATTGCCCACCCTTCCAAGTGGTTCCGGGACCCCTGGACTCCGATCGCCTAAAATTTTTCCAGGCCGTCAAAAACAAACTAAGGAACCATAGTAACAACCCCGCCATCACCGCTTCTCATTTTTTGCATTTTTCGGCCAAAAAAATAGAATTACGCCCGATTCCCATATTTTCGTGTGCTATACCTACGCCTTCCAAGTGGTCCGGGGAGCCGTGGACCCCGATCGCCTAAAATTTTCCGGGCAATCAAATACGACCTAAGGAACCATAGTCCCCGCCCAGCCATGATCGTTCCTCATTTATTGCGTTTTTCGGCCAAAAAACTAGAATTTCGCTCGATTACCAGATTTTTGTGTGCTATTGTCCACGCCTTCCGAGTGGGCCGGGCCGCCGGACTCGGATCGCCTAAAAAATTTTCGGCTCATCAATTAGGACCTAAGGAACCATAGTCACCGTCTCGCCATGATCGTTCCTTATTTTTTGCATTTTTGGCCAAAAAACTAGAATTCCGCCCGATTCCCATATTTTCGTGTGCTTTAGCCCACGCCTTCCAAGGGGTCCCGGGAACCCCGAACCCCGAGCGCCTAAAAATTTTTCGGGCCATCAAATACGGCCTAAGGAACCATAGTAACCACCCCGCCATGATCGTTCCTCATTTTTTGCATTTTTCAGCCAAACAACTAGAATTCCGTGCAATTCCCATATTTTTGTGTGTTATAGCCCACGCCTTCCGAGTGGTCCCGGGACCTCCTGACCATTATCGCCTAAAATTTTTCCGGACTATCAAATACGACCTAAGGAACCATAGTATCCGCCCCGCCATGATCGTTCCTCATTTTTTGCGTTTTTCGGCCAAACAACTAGAATTCCGCGCGATTCCCATATTTTTGTGTGTTATAGCCCACGCCTTTCGAGTGGTCCCGGGACCTCCAGACCCCTATCGCCTAAAATTTTTCTGGGCAATCAAATATGACCTAAGGAACCATTGTCACCGCCCTGCCAAGATCTTTCCACATTTTTTGCATGTTACTGAAAAAGACCTAGAATTTCGCCCAATTCCCATATTTTCGTGTGCTATACCCACGCATTCCGAGTGGTCCCAAGAGTCGCGGACCCCGATCGCCTAAAATTTTCCTGGGCAATCAAATACGACCTAAGGAACCATAGTATCCGCCCCGCCATGATCGTTCCTTATTTTTTGCATTTTCGGCCAAACAACTAGAATTCCGCGCGATTCCCATATTTTTGTGTGTTATAGCCCACGCCTTCCGAGTGGTCCCGGGACCTCCAGACCCCTATCGCCTAAAATTTTTCCGGACTATCAAATACGACCTAAGGAACCATAGTATCCGCCCCGCCATGATCGTTCCTCATTTTTTGCGTTTTTCGGCCAAACAACTAGAATTCCGCGCGATTCCCATATTTTTGTGTATTATAGCCCACACCTTCCTAGTGGTCCCGGGACCTCCGGACCCCTATCGCCTAAAATTTTTTCGGACTGTCAAATACGACCTAAGGAACCATAGTATCCGCCCCGCCATGATCGTTCCTCATTTTTTGCGTTTTTCGGCCAAACAACTAGAATTCCGCGCTATCCCATATTTTTGTGTGTTATAGCCCACGCGTTCCGAGTGGTCCCGGGACCTCCGAACCCCTATCGCCTAATATTTTTCCGGACTATCAAATAAGATCAAAGGAACCATAGTCACCGCCCTGCCATGATCTTTCCACATTTTTTGCATGTTACTGAAAAAGACCTAGAATTTTGCCCGATTCCCATATTTTTGTGTGTTATAGCCCACACCTTCCGAGTGGTCCCGGGACCTCCGGACCCCTATCGCCTAAAATTTTTCCGGACTATCAAATACGACCTAAGGAACCATAGTCTCCGCCCCGCCATGATCGTTCCTTATTTTTTGCATTTTTCGGCCAAACAACTAGAATTCCGCGCGATTCCCATATTTTTGTGTGTTATAGCCAACGCCTTCCGAGTGGTCACGGGACCTCCGGACCCCTATCGCCTAATATTTTTCCGGACTATCAAATAAGACCAAAGGAACCATAGTCACCGCCCTGCCAAGATGTTTCCACATTTTTTGCATGTTACTGAAAAAGAACTAGAATTTCGCCCGATTCCCATATTTTCGTGTTCTATACCCACGCATTCCGAGTGGTCCCAAGAGCCGCGGACCCCGATCGCCTAAAAATTTTCCGGGCAATAAAATACGACCTAAGGAACCATAGTATCCGCCCCGCCATGATCGTTCCTTTTGTTTTGCATTTTTCGGCCAAAGAACTAGAATTCCGCGCGATTCCCATATTTTTGTGTGTTATAGCCCACACCTTCGAAGTGAACCCGGGAACTGCGGACCCCTATCGCCTAAAATTTTTCCGGACTATCAAATACGACCTAAGGAACCATAGTCACCGCCCAGCCATGATCATTTCTCATTTGTTGCATTTTTCGGCCAAAAAACTAGAATTCCGCCCGATTACAATATTTTTGTGTGCTATTGCCCACCCTTCTAAGTGGTTCCGGGACCCCCGGACCCCATCGCCTAAAATTTTTTCGGGCCGTCAAATACGACCTAAGGAACCATAGTAACCGCCCCGCCATCATCGTTTCTCATTTTTTGCATTTTTCGGCCAAAAAACTAGAATTACGCCTGATTCCCATATTTTTGTGTGCTATACCCATGCCTTCCAAGTGGTCCGGGGAGCCGCGGACCCCGTTCGCCTAAAATTTTTCCGGACTATCAAATACGACCTAAGGTACCACAGTCACCGCCCCACCATGATCGTTCCAAATGCTTTGCATTTTTCGGCCAAAAAACTAGAACTCCGTGCGATTTGCATATTTTAGTGTGCTATAGCTTACGCCTTCCGAGTGGTCCCGGGAGCCGTGGACCCCGATCGCCTAAAATTTTCCGGTCCATCAAATACGACCTAAGGAACCATAGTCACCGCCCCGCCATGATCGTTCCTCATTTATTGCGTTTTTCGGCCAAAAAACTAGAATTCCGCTCGATTACCATTTTTTTTTGCTATTGCCCACGCCTTCCGAGTGGGCCGGGCCGCCGGACTCGGATCGCCTAAAATTTTTTTGGGCCATCAATTAGGATCTAAGGAACCATAGTCACCACCTCGCCATGATCGTTCCTCATTTTTTGCATTTTTGGCCAAAAAACTAGAATTCCGCCCGATTCCCATATTTTTGTGTGCTATCGCCCACGCCTTCCGAGTGGGTCGGGCCCTCAGAGCCGGATCACCTAAAAATTTTCCGGACTATCAAATATGACCTAAGGAACCATAGTCACCGCCCCGCCATGATCGTTCCTCATTTATTGCATTTTTCGGCCAAAAAACTAGAATTTCGCTCGATTACCATATTTTTTGTGCTATTGCCCACGCCTTCCGAGTGGGCCAGGCCGCCGGACTCGGATCGCCTAAAATTTTTTCGGGCCATCAATTAGAACCTAAGGAACCATAGTCACTACCTCGCCATGATCGTTCCTCATTTTTTGCATTGTTTGGCCAAAAAACTAGAATTCCGCCAGATTCCCATATTTTTGTGCGCTATCGCCCACGCCTTCCGAGTGGGTCGGGCCCCCCGGAGCCGGATCGCCTAAAAATTTTCCGGACTATCAAATACGACCTAAGGAACCATAGTCACCGCCCCGCCATGATCGTTCCTAGTCTTTTGCATTTTTCAGCCAAAAAACTAGAATTCCGCGCGATTTCCATATTTTCGTGTGCTTTAGCCCACGCCTTCCAAGGGGTCCCGGGAACCCCGAACCCCGATCGCCTAAAAATTTTCCAGGCCATTAAATACGACCTAAGGAACCATAGTAACCACCCCGCCAAGATCGTTCCTCATGTTTTGCGTTTTTCGGCCAAACAACTAGAATTCCGCGTGATTCCCATATTTTTGTGTGTTATAGCCCACGCCTTTTGAGTGGTCCCGGGACCTCCTGACCCCTATTGCCTAAAATATTTTCGGACTATCAAATACGACCTAAGGAACCCTAGTATCCGCCCTGCCATGATCGTTCCTCAGTTTTTGCGTTTTTCAGCCAAACAAATAGAATTCCGCGCGATTCCCATATTTTTGGGTGTTATAGCCCACGCCTTCCGAGTGGTCCCGGGACCTCCGAACCCCTATCGCCTAAAATTTTTCCGGACTATCAAATACGACCTAAGGAAACATAGTATCCGCCCCGCCATGATCGTTCCACATTTTTTGCGTTTTTCGGCCAAACAACTAGAATCCCACGCTATCCCAATATTTTTGTGTTATAGCCCACGCCTTCCGAGTGGTCCCGGGTCTCCGGACCCCTATCGCCTAAAATTTTTCCGGACTATCAAATAAGACCTAAGGAACCATAGTCACCGCCCAGCCATGATCGTTCCTAGTTTTTTCCGTTTTTCGGCCAAAAAACTAGAATTCCGCGCGATTCCCATATTTTCGTGTCCTATAGCCCACGCCTTCCAAGTGAACCCGGGAACTCCGGACCCCTATCGCCTAAAATTTTTCCGGACTATCAAATACGACCTAAGGAACCATAGTCACCGCCCAGCCATGATCATTCCTCATTTGTTGCGTTTTTCGGCCAAAAAACTAGAATTTCGCCCGATTATAATATTTTTGTGTGCTATTGCCCACCCTTCCAAGTGGTTCCGGGACCCCCGGACCCCGATCGCCTAAAATTTTTCAGGGCCGTAAAATATGACCTAAGGAACCATAGTAACCGCCCCGCCATCACCGTTTCTCATTTTTTGCATTTTTCGGCCAAAAAACTAGAATTACGCCCGATTCCCATATTTTCGTGTGCTATACCCACGCCTTCCAAGTGGTTCGGGGAGCCGCGGACCCCCGAGCGCCTAAAATTTTTCCGGACTATCAAATACGACCTAAGGTACCATAGTCACTGCCCCACCATGATCCTTCCAAATGCTTTGCATTTTTCGGCCAAAAAGCTAGAACTCCGTGCGATTTGCATATTTTAGTGTGCTATAGCTTACGCCTTCCGAGTGGTACCGGGAGCCGTGGACCCCGATAGCCTAAAATTTTTTCGGTCCATCAAATACGACCTAAGGAACCATAGTCACCGCCCCGCCATGATCGTTCCTCATTTATTGCGTTTTTCGGCCAAAAAACTAGAATTCCGCTCGATTACCATATTTTTTTTGCTATTGCCCACGCCTTCCGAGTGGGCCGGGCCGCCGGACTCGGATCGCCTAAAATTTTTTCGGGCCATCAATTAGGATCTAAGGAACCATAGTCACCGCCTCGCCATGATCATTCCTCATTTTTTGCATTTTTGGCCAAAAAACTAGAATTCCGCCCGATTCCCATATTTTTGTGTGCTATCGCCCACGCCTTCCGAGAGGGTCGGGCCCCCCAGAGCCGATTCGCCTAAAAATTTTCCGGACTATCAAATACGACCTAAGGAACCATAGTCACCGCCCCGCCATGATCGTTCCTCATTTATTGCATTTTTCGGGCAAAAAACTAGAATTTCGCTCGATTACCATATTTTTTTGTACTATTGCCCACGCCTTCCGAGTGGGCCGGGCCGCCGGACTCGGATCGCCTAAATTTTTTCGGGCCATCAATTAGGACCTAAGGAACCATAGTCACTACCTCGCCATGATCGTTCCTCATTTTTTGCATTGTTTGGCCAAAAAACTAGAATTCTGCCCGATTCCAATATTTTTGTGTGCTATCGCCCACGCCTTCCGAGTGGGTCGGGCCCCCCGGAGCCGGATCGCCTAAAAATTTTTCGGACTATCAAATACGACCTAAGGAACCATAGTCACCGCCCCGCCATGATCGTTCCTAGTCTTTTGCGTTTTTCAGCCAAAAAACTAGAATTCCGCGCGATTTCCATATTTTCGTGTGCTTTAGCCCACGCCTTCCAAGGGGTCCCGGGAACCCCGAACCCCGATCGCCTAAAAATTTTCCGGGCCATTAAATACGACCTAAGGAACCATAGTAACCACCCCGCCAAGATCGTTCCTCATGTTTTGCGTTTTTCGGCCAAACAACTAGAATTCCGCGCGATTCCCATATTTTTGTGTGTTATAGCCCACGCCTTCCGAGTGGTCCCGGGACCTCCTGACCCCTATTGCCTAAAATTTTTCCGGACTATCAAATACGACCTAAGGAACCATAGTATCCGCCCCGCCATGATCGTTCCTCAGTTTTTGCGTTTTTCGGCCAAACAAATAGAATTCCGCGCGATTCCCATATTTTTGTGTGTTATAGCCCACGCCTTCCGAGTGGTCCCGGGACCTCCGAACCCCTATCGCCTAAAATTTTTCCGGACTATCAAATATGACCTAAGGAAACATAGTATCCGCCCGGCCATGATCGTTCCACATTTTTTGCATTTTTCGGCCAAACAACTAGAATTCCACGCTATCCCAATTTTTTTGTGTTATAGCCCACGCCTTCCGAGTGGTCCCGGGTCTCCGGACCCCTATCGCCTAAAATTTTTCCGGGCTATCAAATAAGACCTAAGGAACCATAGTCACCGCCCAGCCATGATCGTTCCTAGTTTTTTCCATTTTTCGGCCAAAAACTAGAATTCCGCGCGATTCCCATATTTTCGTGTCCTATAGCCCACGCCTTCGAAGTGAACCCGGGAACTCCGGACCCCTATCGCCTAAAATTTTTCCCGACTATCAAATACGACCTAAGGAACCATAGTCACCACCCAGCCATGATCATTCCTCATTTGTTGCATTTTTCGGCCAAAAAACTAGAATTCCGCCCGATTACAATATTTTTGTGTGCTATTGCCCACCCTTCCAAGTGGTTCCGGGACCCCCGGACCCCGATCGCCTAAAATTTTTCCGGGCCGTCAAATACGACCTAAGGAACCATAGTAACCGCCCCGCCATCATCGTTTCTCATTTTTTGCATTTTTCGGCCAAAAAACTAGAATTACGCCCGATTCCCATATTTTCGTGTGCTATACCCACGCCTTCCAAGTGGTTCGGGGAGCCGCGGACCCCCGAGCGCCTAAAATTATTTCCGGACTATCAAATACGACCTAAGGTACCATAGTCACCGCCCCACCATGATCGTTCCAAATGCTTTGCATTTTTCGGCCAAAAAACTAGAACTCCGCGCGATTTGCATATTTTAGTGTGCTATAGCTTATGCCTTCTGAGTGGTCCCGGGAGCCGTGGACCCCGATCGCCTAAAATTTTCCGGACCATCAAATACGACCTAAGGAACCATAGTCACCGCCCAGCCATGATCGTTCCTCATTTATTGCGTTTTTCGGCCAAAAAACTAGAATTCCGCTCGATTACCATATTTTTGTGTGCTATTGCCCACGCCTTCCGAGTGGGCCGGGCCGTGGGACTCGGATCACCTAAAATTTTTTCGGGCCATCAATTAGGACCTAAGGAACCATAGTCACTACCTTGCCATGATCGTTCCTCATTTTTTGGCCAAAAAACTAGAATTCCGCCTGATTCCCATATTTTTGTGTGCTATCGCCCACGCCTTCCGAGTGGGTCGGGCCCCCGAAGCCGGATCGCCTAAAAATTTTCCGGACTATCAAATACGACCTAAGGAACCATAGTCACCGCCCCGCCATGATCGTTCCTAGTCTTTTGCGTTTTTCAGCCAAAAAACTAGAATTCCGCGCGATTTCCATATTTTTGTGTGCTTTAGCCCACGCCTTCCAAGGGGTCCCGGGAACCCCGAACCCCGATCGCCTAAAAATTTTCCGGGCCATTAAATACGACCTAAGGAACCATAGTAACCACCCCGCCAAGATCGTTCCTCATTTTTTGCGTTTTTCGGCCAAACAACTAGAATTCCGCGCGATTCCCATATTTTTGTGTGTTATAGCCCACGCCTTCCGAGTGGTCCCGGGACCTCCTGACCCCTATTGCCTAAAATTTTTCCGGACAATCAAATACGACCTAAGGAACCATAGTATCCTCCCCGCCATGATCGTTCCTCAGTGTTTGCATTTTTCGGCCAAACAAATAGAATTCCGCGCGATTCCCATATTTTTGTGTGTTATAGCCCACGCCTTCCGAGTGGTCCCGGGACCTCCGGACCCCTATCGCCTAAAATTTTTCCGGACTATCAAATACGACCTAAGGAAACATAGTATCCGCCCCGCCATGGTCATTCCACATTTTTTGCGTTTTTCGGCCAAACAACTAGAATTCCGCGCTATCCCACATTTGTTTGTGTTATAGCCCACGCCTTCCGAGTGGTCCCGGGTCTCCGGACCCCTATCGCCTAAAATTTTTCCGGACTATCAAATAAGACCTAAGGAACTATAGTCACCGCCCAGCCATGATCGTTCCTAGTTTTTTACGTTTTTCGGCCAAAAAACTAGAATTCCGCGCGATTCCCATATTTTCGTGTCCTATAGCCCACGCCTTCGAAGTGAACCCGGGAACTCCAGACCCCTATCGCCTAAAATTTTTCCCGACTATCAAATACGACCTAAGGAACCATAGTCACCACCCAGCCATGATCATTCCTCATTTGTTGCATTTTTCGGCCAAAAAACTAGAATTCCGCCCGATTACAATATTTTTGTGTGATATTGCCCACCCTTCCAAGTGGTTCCGGGACCCCCGGACCCCGATCGCCTAACATTTTTCCGGGCCGTCAAATACGACCTAAGGAACCATATTAACCGCCCCGCCATCACCGTTTCTCATTGTTTGCATTTTTCGGCCAAAAAACTAGAATTACGCCCGATTCCCATATTTTCGTGTGCTATACCCACGCCTTCCAAGTGGTTCGGGGAGCCGCGGACCCCCGATCGCCTAAAATTTTTTCGGACTATCAAATACGACCTAAGGTACCATAGTCACCTCCCCACCATGATCATTCCAAATGCTTTGCATTTTTTGGCCAAAAAACTAGAACTCCGCACGATTTGCATATTTTAGTGTGCTATAGCTTATGCCTTCCGAGTGGTCCCGGGAGCCGTGGACCCGATCGCCTAAAATACGACCTAAAATTTACGGACTATCAAATATGACCTAAGGAACCATAGTCACCGCCCAGCCATGATCGTTCCTCATTTATTGCGTTTTTCGGCCAAAAAACTAGAATTCTGCTCGATTACCATATTTTTGTGTGCTATTGCCCACGCCTTCCGAGTGGGCCGGGCCGTCGGACTCGGATCGCCTAAAATTTTTTTGGGCCATCAATTAGGACCTAAGGAACCATAGTCACCGACTCGCTATGATCGTTCCTTATTTTTTCCATTTTTTGGCCAAAAAACTAGAATTCCGCCCGATTCCCATATTTTCGTGTGCTTTAGCCCACGCCTTCCAAGGGGTCCCGGGAACCCCGAACCCCGATCGTCTAAAAATTTTCCGGGCCGTCAAATACGACCTAAGGACCATAGTAACCACCCCGCCATGATCGTTCCCAGCGCACGCCTTCCGAGTGTTCCCGGGACCTCCTGACCCCTATCGCCTAAAATTTTTCCGGACTATCAAATACGACCTAAGGAACCATAGTAACCACCCCGCCATGATCGTTCCTCATGTTTTACGTTTTTCGGCCAAACAACTAGAATTGCGCTCGATTCCCATATTTTTGTGTGTTATAGCCCACGCCTTCCGAGTGGTCCCGGGACCTCCGGACCCCTATTGCCTAATATTTTTCCGGACTATCAAATAAGACCAAAGGAACCATAGTCACCGCCTTGCCAAGATCTTTCCACATTTTTTGCGTTTTTCGGCCAAACACCTAGAATTCCGCGCGATTCCCATATTTTTGTGTGTTATAGCCCACGCCTTCTGAGTGGTTCCGGGACCTCCTGACCCCTATGGCCTAAAATATTTCGGGACTATCAAATACGACCTAAGGAACCATAGTATCCGCCCCGCCATGATTGTTCCTCAGTTTTTGCGTTTTTCGTCAAACAACTAGAATTCCGCGCGATTCCCATATTTTTGTGTGTTATAGCCCACGCCTTCCGAGTGGTCCCGGGACCTCCGGACCCCTATCGCCTAAAATTTTTCCGGACTATCAAATACGACCTAAGGAACCATAGTATCCGCCCCGCCATGATCGTTCCTCATTTTTTGCGTTTTTCGGCCAAACAACTAGAATTCCGCGCTATCCCATATTTTTGTGTGTTATAGCCCACGCCTTCCGAGTGGTCCCGGGTCTCCGGACCCCTATCGATTAAAATTTTTCCGGACTATCAAATACGACCTAAGGAACCATAGTATCCGCCCCGCCATGATCCTTCCTCATTTTTTGCGTTTTTCGGCCAAACAACTAGAATTCCGCGCTATCCCATATTTTTGTGTGTTATAGCCCACGCCTTCCGAGTGGTCCTGGGTCTCCAGACCCCTAGCGCCTAAAATTTTTCCGGACTATCAAATAAGACCTAAGGAACCATAGTCACCGCCCAGTAATGATCGTTCCTAGTTCTTTCCGTTTTTCGGCCAAAAAACTAGAATTCCGCGCGATTCCCATATTTTCGAGTCTTATAACCCACGCCTTCCAAGTGAACCCGCGAACTCCGGACCCCTATCGCCTAAAATTTTTACGGACTATCAAATACGACCTATGGAACCATAGTCACCGCCCAGCCATGATCATTCCTCATTTGTTGCGTTTTTCGGCCAAAAAACTAGAATTCTGCCCGATTACAATACTTTTGTGTGCTATTGCCCACCCTTCCAAGTGGTTCCGGGACCCCCGGACCCCGATCGCCTAAAAATTTTCTGGGCCGTCAAATACAACCTAAGGAACCATAGTAACCGCCCCGACATCATCGTTTCTCATTTTTTGTATTTTTCGGCCAAAAAAACTAGAATTACGCCCGATTCCCATATTTTCGTGTGCTATACCCACGCCTTCCAAGTGGTCCGGGGAGCCGCGGACCCCGCTCGCCTAAAATTTTTCCGGACTATCAAATACGACCTGAGGTACCATAGTCAACGCCCCACCATGATCGTTCCAAATGCTTTGCATTTTTCGGCCAAAAAACTAGAACTCCACGCGATTTGCATATTTTAGTGTTTTATAGCTTACGCCTTCCGAGTGATCCCGGGAGCCGTGGACCCCGATCGCCTAAAATTTTCCGGGTAATCAAATACGACCTAAGGAACCATAGTCACCGCCCCGCCATGATCGTTCCTCATTTATTACGTTTTTCGGCCAAAAAACTAGAATTCCGCTCGATTACCATATTTTTTTGTGCTATTGCCCACGCCTTCCGAGTGGGCCGGGCCGCCGGACTCGGATCGCCTAAAAATTTTTCGGGCCATCAATTAGGACCTAAGGAACCATAGTCACCGCCTCGCCATGATCGTTCCTCATTTTTTGCATTTTTTGGCCAAACAAATAGAATTCCGCCCGATTCCCATATTTTTGTGTGCTATCGCTCACGCCTTCCGAGTGGGTCGGGCGCCCCGGAGCCGGATCACCTAAAAATTTTCCGGACTATCAAATACTACCTAAGGAACCATAGTCACCGCCCCGCCATGATCGTTCCTAGTCTTTTGCGTTTTTCAGCCAAAAAACTAGAATTTCACGCGATTTTCATATTTTCGTGTGCTTTAGCCCACGCCTTCCAAGGGGTCCCGGGAACCCCGAACTCCGATCACCTAAAAAATTTCCGGGCAATCAAATACGACCTAAGGAACCATAGTAACAACACCGCCAAGATCTTTCCACATTTTTTGCATGTTACTGAAAAAGACCTAGAATTTCGCCCGATTCCCATATTTTCATGTGGTATACCCACGCATTCCGAGTGGTCCCAAGAGATGCGAACCCCGATCGCGTAAAAGTTTTCCGAGCAATCAAATACGACCTAAGGAACCATAGTATCTGCCCCGCCATGATCGTTCCTCAGTTTTTGCATTTTTCGGCCAAACAACTAGAATTCCGCGCGATTCCCATATTTTTGTGTGTTATAGCCCACGCCTTCCGAGTGGTCCCGGGACCTCCTGACCCCTATCGCCTAATATTTTTCCGGACTATCAAATACGACGTAAGGAACCATAGTATCCGCCCCGCCATGATCGTTCCTCATTTTTTGCATTTTTCGGCCAAACAACTAGAATTCCGCGCGATTCCCATATTTTTGTGTGTTAGAGCCCACACCTTCCGAGTGGTCCCGGGACCTCCGGACCCCTATCGCCTAAATTTTTTCCGGACTATCAAATAAGACCTAAGGAACCATAGTCACCGCCCAGCCATGATCGTTCCTAGTTTTTTTCGTTTTTCGGCCAAAAAACTAGAATTCCGCGCGATTCCCATATTTTCGTGTCCTATGCCCGATTACAATATTTTTGTGTGCTATTGCCCACCCTTCCAAGTGGTTGTGGGACCCCCGGATCCCGATCGCCTAAAATTTTTCTGGGCCATCAAATACGACCTAAGGAACCATATTTACCGCCCCGCCATCATCGTTTCTCATTTTTTGCATTTTTCGGCCAAACAACTAAAATTACGCCCGATTCCCATATTTTCGTGTGCTATACCCACGCCTTCCAAGTGGTCCGGGGAGCCGCGGACCCCGATCGCCTAAAATTTTTCAGGACTATCAAATACGACCTAAGGTACCATAGTCACCGCCCCACCATGATCGTTCCAAATGCTTTGCATTTTTCGGCCAGAAAACTAGAACTCCGCGCGATTTGCATATTTTAGTGTGCTATAGCTTATGCCTTCCGAGTGGTCCCGGGAGCCGTGGACCCCGATCGCCTAACATTTTCTGGGCCATCAAATACGACCTAAGGAACCATAGTCACCGCCCCGCCATGATCGTTCCTCATTTATTGCGTTTTTCGGCCAAAAAACTAGAATTCCGCTCGATTACCATATTTTTGTGTGCTATTGCCCGTGCCTTCCGAGTGGGCCGGGCCGCCGGACTCGGATCGCCTAAAAAATTTTCGGGCCATCAATTAGGACCTAAGGAACCATAGTCACCGCCTCGCGATGATTGTTCCTCATTTTTTACATTTTTTGGCCAAAAAACTAGAATTCCACCCGATTTCCATATTTTTGTGTGCTATCGCCCACGCCTTCCGAGTGGGTCGGGGCCCCCGGAGTCGGATCGCCTAAAAATTTTCCGGACTATCAAATATAACCTAAGGAACCATAGTCACCGCCCTGCCATGATCGTTCCTAGTCTTTTGCGTTTTTCAGCCAAAAAACTAGAATTCCGCGCGATTTCCATATTTTCGTGTGCTTAAGCCCACGCCTTCAAAGGGGTCCCGGGAACCCCGAACCCCGATCGCCTAAAAGTTTTCCGGGCCATTAAATACGACCAAAGGAACCATAGTAATCACCCCGCCAAGATCGTTCCTCATTTTTTGCATTTTTTGGCCAAACAACTAGAATTCCGCGCGATTCCCATATTTTTGTGTGTTATAGCCCACGCCTTCTGAGTGGTCCCGGGACCTCCTAACCCCTATGGCCTAAAATTTTTCCGGACTATCAAATACGACCTAAGGAACCATAGGATCCGCCCCGCCATGATTGTTCCTCAGTTTATGCGTTTTTCGTCAAACAACTAGAATTCCGCGCGATTCCCATATTTTTGTGTGTTATAGCCCACGCCTTACGAGTGGTCCCGGGACCTCCGGACCCCTATCACCTAAAATTTTTCCGGACTATCAAATACAACCTAAGGAACCATAGTATCCGCCCCGCCATGATCATTCCTCATTTTTTGCGTTTTTCGGCCAAACAACTAGAATTCCGCGCTATCCCATATTTTTGTGTGTTATAGCCCACGCCTTCCGAGTGGTCCCGGGTCTCCGGACCCCTATCGATTAAAATTTTTCCGGACTATCAAATACGACCTAAGGAACCATAGAATCCGCCCCGCCATGATCGTTCCTCATTTTTTGCATTTTTCGGCCAAACAACTAGAATTCTGCGTTATCCCATATTTTTGTGTGTTATAGCCCACGCCTTCCGAGTGGTCCCGCGTCTCCAGACCCCTATCGCCTAAAATTTTTCCGGACTATCAAATAAGACCTAAGGAACCATAGTCACCGCCCAGCCATGATCGTTCCTAGTTTTTTCCGTTTTTCGGCCAAAAAACTAGAATTCCGCGCGATTCCCATATTTTCGTGTCCTATAGCCCACGCCTTCCAAGTGAACCCGGGAACTCCGGACCCCTATCGCCTAAAATTTTTCCGGACTATCAAATACGACCTAAGGAACCATAGTCACCGCCCAGCCATGATCATTCCTCATTTGTTGCGTTTTTCGGCCAAAAAACTAGAATTCCGCCCGATTACAATATTTTTGTGTGCTATTGCCCACCCTTCCAAGTGGTACCTGGACCCTCGGACCCCGATCGCCTAAAATTTTGCCGGGCCATCAAATACGACCTAAGGAACCATAGTAACCGCCCCGCCATCATCGTTTCTCATTTTTTACATTTTTCGGCCAAAAAACTAGAATTACGCCCGATTCCCATATTTTCGTGTGCTATACCCACGCCTTCCAAGTGGTCCGGGGAGCCGCGGACCCCGATCGCCTAAAATTTTTCCGGACTATCAAATACGACCTAAGGTACCATAGTCACCGCCCCACCATGATCGTTCCAAATGCTTTGCATTTTTCGGCCAAAAAACTAGAACTCCGCGCCATTTGCATATTTTAGTGTGCTATAGCTTACGCCTTCCGAGTGGTCCCGGGAGCCGTGGACCCCGATCGCCTAAAATTTTCCGGGCCATCAAATATGACCTAAGGAACCATAGTCACCGCCCAGCCATGATCGTTCCTCATTTATTGCATTTTTCGGCCAAAAAACTAGAATTCCGCTCGATTACCATATTTTTGTGTGCTATTGCCCACGCCTTCCAAGTGGGCCGGGCCGTCGGACTCGGATCGCCTAAAAATTTTCGGGGCATCAATTAGGACCTAAGGAACCATAGTCACTGCCTCGCCATGATCGTTCCTTATTTTTTCCATTTTTTGGCCAAAAAACTAGAATTCCGCCCGATTCCCATATTTTCGTGTGCTTTAGCCCACGCCTTCCAAGGGGTCCCGGGAACCCCGAACCCCGATCGTCTAAAAATTTTCCGGGCCATCAAATACGACCTAAGGAACCATAGTAACCACCCCGCCATGATCGTTCCTCATTTTTTGCATTTTTCGGCCAAACAACTAGAATTCCGCGCGATTCCCATATTTTTGTGTGTTATAGCGCACGCCTTCCGAGTGTTCCCGGGACCTCCTGACCCCTATCGCCTAAAATTTTTCCGGACTATCAAATACGACCTAAGGAACCGTAGTAACCACCCCGCCATGATCGTTCCTCATGTTTTGCGTTTTTCGGCCATACAACTAGAATTCCGCGCGATTCCCATTTTTTTTGTGTTATAGCCCACGCCTTCCGAGTGGTCCCGGGACCTGCGGACCCTTATTGCCTAATATTTTTCCGGACTATCAAATAAGACCAAAGGAACCATAGTCACCGCCCTGCCACGATCTTTCCACATTTTTTGCGTTTTTCGGCCAAACAACTAGAATTCCGCGCGATCCCATATTTTTTTGTGTTATAGCCCACGCCTTCCGAGTGGTCCCGGGTCTCCGGACCCCTATCGCCTAAAATTTTTCCAGACTATCAAATAAGACCTAAGGAACCATAGTCACCGCCCAACCATGATCGTTCCTAGTTTTTTCCATTTTTCGGCCAAAAAACTAGAATTCCGCGCGATTCCCATATTTTCATGTCCTATAGCCCACGCCTTCCAAGTGAACCCGGGAACTCCGGACCCCTATCGCCTAAAATTTTTACGGACTATCAAATACGACCTATGGAACCATAGTCACCGCCCAGCCATGATCATTCCTCATTTGTTGCGTTTTTTTGCCAAAAAACTAGAATTCCGCCCGATTACAATATTTTTGTGTGCTATTGCCCACCCTTCCAAGTGGTTCCGGGACCCCCGGACCCCGATCGCCTAAAATTTTTCCGGGCCATCAAATCCAACCTAAGGAACCATAGTAACCGCCCCGCCATCATCGTTTCTCATTTTTTGTATTTTTCGGCCAAAAAACTAGAATTATGCCCGATTCCCATATTTTCGTGTGCTATACCCACGCCTTCCAAGTGGTCCGGGGAGCCGCGGACCCCGCTCGCCTAAAAATTTTCCAGACTATCAAATACGACCTGAGGTACCATAGTCACCGCCCCACCATGATCGTTCCAAATGCTTTGCATTTTTCGGCCAAAAAACTAGAACTCCGCGTGATTTGCATATTTTAGTGTGCTATAGCTTATGCCTTCCGAGTGGTCCCGGGAGCCGTGGACCCCGATCGCCTAAAATTTTTCGGGCCATCAAATACGACCTAAGGAACCATAGTCACCGCCTCGCCATGATCGTTCCTCATTTATTGCGTTTTTCGGCCAAAAAACTAGAATTCCGCTCGATTACCATATTTTTTTGTGCTATTGCCCACGCCTTCCGAGTGGGCCGGGCCGCCGGACTCGGATCGCCTAAAATTTTTTCGGGCCATCAATTAGGACCTAAGGAATCATAGTCACCGCCTCACCATGATCGTTCCTCATTTTTTGGATTTTTTGGCCAAACAACTAGAATTTCGCCCGATTTCCATATTTTTGTGTGCTATCGCCCACGCCTTCCGAGTGGGTCGGGCCCCCGGGAGCCGGATCGCCTAAAAATTTTTCGGACTATCAAATACTACCTAAGGAACCATAGTCACCACCCCGCCATGATCATTCCTAGTCTTTTGCATTTTTCAGCCAAAAAACTAGAATTCCGCGCGATTTCCATATTTTCGTGTGCTTTAGCCCACGCCTTCCAAGGGGTCCCGGGAACCCCGAACCCCGATCACCTAAAAATTTTCAGGGCCATCAAATACGACCTAAGGAACCATAGTAACCACCCCGCCATGATCATTCCTCATTTTTTGCGTTTTTCGGCCAAACAACTAGAATTCCGCGCGATTCCCATATTTTTGTGTGTTATAGCCCACGCCTTCCGAGTGGTCCCGGGACCTCCTGACCCCTATCGCCTAATATTTTTCGGGACTATCAAATACGACCTAAGGAACCATAGTATCCGCCCCGCCATGATCGTTCCTCATTTTTTGCATTTTTCGGCCAAACAACTAGAATTCTGCGCGATTCCCATATTTTTGTGTGTTATAGCCCACACCTTCTGAGTGGTCCCGGGACCTCCGGACCCCTATCGCCTAAAATTTTTCCGGACTATCAAATACGACCTAAGGAAACATAGTATCCGCCCCGCCATGATCGTTCCTCATTTTTTGCGTTTTTCGGCCAAACAACTAGAATTCCGTGCTATCCCATATTTTTGTGTGTTATAGCCCACGCCTTCCGAGTGGTCCCGGGTCTCCAGACCCCTATCGCCTAAAATTTTTCTGGACTATCAAATAAGACCTAAGGAACCATAGTCACCGCCCAGCCATGATCGTTCCTAGTTTTTTCCGTTTTTCGGCCAAAAAACTAGAATTCCGCGCGATTCCCATATTTTCGTGTCCTATAGCCCACGCCTTCCAAGTGAACCCGGGAACTCCGGACCCCTATCGCCTAAAATTTTTCCGGACTATCAAATACGACCTAAGGAACCATAGTCACCACCCCGCCATGATCATTCCTAGTCTTTTGCGTTTTTCAGCCAAAAAACTAGAATTCCGCGCGATTTCCATATTTTCGTGTGCTTTAGCCCACGCCTTCCAAGGGGTCCCGGGAACCCCGAACCCCGATCACCTAAAATTTTCCGGGCCATCAAATACGACCTAAGGAACCATAGTAACCACCCCGCCATGATCGTTCCTCATTTTTTGCATTTTTCGGCCAAACAACTAGAATTCCGCGCGATTCCCATATTTTTGTGTGTTATAGCCCACGCCTTCCGAGTGGTCCCGGGACCTCCTGACCCCTATCGCCTAATATTTTTCCGGACTATCAAATATGACCTAAGGAACCATAGTATCCGCCCCGCCATGATCGTTCCTCATTTTTTGCATTTTTCGGCCAAACAACTAGAATTCTGCGCGATTCCCATATTTTTGTGTGTTATAGCCCACACCTTCTGAGTGGTCCCGGGACCTCCGGACCCCTATCGCCTAAAATTTTTCCGGACTATCAAATACGACCTAAGGAAACATAGTATCCGCCCCGCCATGATCGTTCCTCATTTTTTGCGTTTTTCGGCCAAACAACTAGAATTCCGTGCTATCCCATATTTTTGTGTGTTATAGCCCACGCCTTCCGAGTGGTCCCGGGTCTCCGGACCCCTATCGCCTAAAATTTTTCCGGACTATCAAATAAGACCTAAGGAACCATAGTCACCGCCCAGCCATGATCGTTCCTAGTTTTTTCCGTTTTTCGGCCAAAAAACTAGAATTCCGCGCGATTCCCATATTTTCGTGTCCTATAGCCCACGCCTTCCAAGTGAACCCGGGAACTCCGGACCCCTATCGCCTAAAATTTTTCCGGACTATCAAATACGACCTAAGGAACCATAGTCACTGCCCAGCCATGATCATTCTTCATTTGTTGCGTTTTTCGGCCAAAAAACTAGAATTCCGCCCGATTACAATATTTTTGTGTGCTATTGCCCACCCTTCCAAGTGGTTCCGGGACCCCCGGATCCCGATCGCCTATAATTTTTCCGGGCCATCAAATACGACCTAAGGAACCATAGTAACCGCCTCGCCATCATCGTTTCTCATTTTTTGCATTTTTTGGCCAAACAACTAAAATTACGCCCGATTCCCATATTTTCGTGTGCTATACCCACGCCTTCCAAGTGGTCCGGGGAGCCGCGGACCCCGATCGCCTAAAATTTTTCAGGACTATCATATACGACCTAAGGTACCATAGTCACCGCCCCACCATGATCGTTCCAAATGCTTTGCATTTTTCGGCCAAAAAACTAGAACTCCGCGCGATTTGCATATTTTAGTGTGCTATAGCTTACGCCTTCCGAGTGGTCCCGGGAGCCATGGACCCCGATCGCCTAACATTTTCTGGGCCATCAAATACGACCTAAGGAACCATAGTCACCGCCCCTCCATGATCGTTCCTCATTTATTGCGTTTTTCGGCCAAAAAACTAGAATTCCGCTAGATTACCATATTTTTTGTGCTATTGCGCACGCCTTCCGAGTGGGCCGGGCCGCCGGACTCGGATCGCCTAAAAAATTTTTGGACCATCAATTAGGACCTAAGGAACCATAGTCACCGCCTCGCCATGATCGTTCCTCATTTTTTGCATTTTTTGGCCAAAATACTAGAATTCCGCCCGATTCCCATATTTTTGTGTGCTATCGCCCACGCCTTTCCGAGTGGGTCGGGCCCCCCGGAGCGGGATCGCCTAAAAATTTTCCGGACTATCAAATACTACCTAAGGAACCATAGTCACTACCCCGCCATGATCGTTCCTAGTCTTCTGTGTTTTTCAGCCAAAAAACTAGAATTCCGCGCGATTTCCATATTTTCGTGTGCTTTAGCCCACGCCTTCCAAGGGGTCCCGGGAACCCCGAACCCCGATCACCTAAAAATTTTCCGGACTATCAAATACGACCTAAGGAACCATAGTATCCGCCCCGCCATGATCGTTCCTCATGTTTTGCGTTTTGCGGCCAAACAACTAGAATTCCGCGCGTTTCCCATATTTTTGTGTGTTATGGCCCACGCCTTCCGAGTGGTCCCGGGACCTCCTGACCCCTATCACCTAAAATTTTTCCGGACTATCAAATACGACCTAAGGAACCATAGTATCCGCCCCGCCATGATCGTTCCTCATTTTTTGCATTTTTCGGCCAAACAACTAGAATTCCGCGCGATTCTCATATTTTTGTGTGTTATAGCCCACGCCTTCCGAGTGGTCCCGGGACCTCCTGACCCCTATCGCCTAATATTTTTCCGGACTATCAAATAAGACCTAAGGAACCATAGTCACCACCCCACCATGATCGTTCCTCATTTATTGCATTTTTCGGCCAAAAAACTAGAATTCCGCTCGATTACCATATTTTTGTGTGCTATTGCCCACGCCTTCCGAGTGGGCCGGGCCGCCTGTCTCGGACCGCCTAAAAAATTTCCGGGCCATCAATTAAGACCTAAGGAACCATAGTCACCGCCTCGCCATGATCGTTCCTCATTTTTTGCATTTTTGGCCAAAATACTAGAATTCCGCCCGATTCACATATTTTTTGTGTGCTATCGCCCACGCCTTCCGAGTGGGTCGGGCCCCCCGGAGCCGGATGACCTAAAAATTTTCCGGACTATCAAATACGACCTAAGGAACCATAGTCACCGCCCCGCCATTATCGTTCCTAGTCTTTTGTGTTTTTCAGCCAAAAAACTAGAATTTCGCACGATTTCCATATTTTCGTGTGCTAATGCCCACGCCTTCCAAGGGGTCCGGGGAACCCCGAGCCCCGATCGCCTAAAAATTTTACGGACCATCAAATACGACCTAAGGAACCATAGTAACCACCCCGCCATGATCGTTCCTCATTTTTTGCGTTTTTCGGCCAAACAACTAGAATTCCGCGCGATTCCCATATTTTTGTGTGTAGCCCACGCCTTCCGAGTGGTCCCGGGACCTCCTAACCCCTATCGCCTAAAATTTTTCCGGACTATCAAATACGACCTAAGGAACCATAGTATCCGCCCCGCAATGATCGTTGATCGTTCCTCATTTGTTGCCTTTTTCGGCCAAACAACTAGAATTACGCGCGATTCCCATATTTTTGTGTGTTATAGCCCACACCTTCCGAGTGGTCCTGGGACCTCCGGACCCCTATCGCCTAAAATTTTTCCGGACAATGAAATATGGCCTAAGGAACCATAGTATCCGCCCCGCCATGATCGTTCCTCATTTTTTGCATTTTTTGCCAAATAACTAGAATTCCACGCGATCCCATATTTTTGTGTGTTAGAGCCCACGCCTTCCGAGTGGTCCCGGGACCTCCTGACCCCTAACGCCTAAAATTTTTCCGGACTGTCAAGTACGACCTAAGGAACCATAGTATCCGCCCCGCCATGATCGTTCCTCTTTTTTTGCATTTTTCGGCCAAACAACTAGAATTCCGCGCGATTCCTATATTTTTGTGTGTTATAGCCCACGCCTTCCGAGTGGTCCTGGGACCTCCGGACCCCTATCGCCTAATATTTTTCCGGACTATCAAATAAGACCAAAGGAACCATATTCACCACCCTGTCAAGATCTTTCCACATTTTTTGCATGTTATTGAAAAAGACCTAGAATTTCGCCCGATTCCCATATTTTCGTGTGCTATACCCACCCATTCTGAGTGGTCCCACGAGCCGTGGACCCCGATTGCCTAAAAATTTTCCGAGCAATCAAATACGACCTAAGGAACCATAGTATCCACCCCGCCATGATCGTTTCTTATTTTTTGCGTTTTTCGGCCAAACAACTAGAATTCCGCGTCATTCCCATATTTGTTTGTGTTATAGCCCACACCTTCCGAGTGGTCCCGAGACCTCAAGACCCATATCGCCTAAAATTTTTCCGGACTATCAAATATGACCTAAGGAACCATAGTCACCGCCCAGCCATGATCATTCCTCATTTGTTGCGTTTTTCGGCTAAAAACTAGAATTTCGCCCGATTATAATATTTTTGTCTACTATTGCCCACCCTTCCCAGTGGTTCCGGGATCCCCAGACCCCGATCGCCTAAAATTTTTCCGGTCCGTCAAATACGAACTAAGGAACCATAGTAACCGCCCCGCCATCATCGTTTCTCATCTTTTTCATTTTTCGGCCAAAAAACTAGAATTACGCCCGATTCCCATATTTTCGTATCACGCCTTCCAAGTGGTCCGGGGAGCCGCGGACCCCGATCGCCTAAAATTTTTTGGACTATCAAATACGACCTAAGGTACCATAGTCACCGCCCCACCATGATCGTTCCAAATGCTTTGCATTTTTTTGCCAAAAAACTAGAACTCCGCGCGATTTGCATATTTTCGTGTGCTATAGCTTACGCTTTCCGAGTGGTCCCGGGAGCCGTGGACCCCGATCGCCTAAAATTTTCCGGGCCATTAAATACGACCTAAGGAACCATAGTCACCGCCCTGCCATGAACGTTCCTCATTTATTGCGTTTTTCGGCCAAAAAACTAGAATTTTGCTCGATTACCATATTTTTGTGTGCTATTGCCCACGCCTTCCGAGTGGGCCGGGCCGCCGGACTCGGATCGCCTAAAAATTTTTCGGGCCATCAATTAGGACATAAGGAACCATAGTCACCGCCTCGCCATGATCGTTCCTCATTTTTTGCATTTTTTGGCCAAAAAAATAGAAATCCGCTCGATTCCCATATTTTTGAGTGCTATCGCCCACGCCTTCCGAGTGGGTCGGGGCCCCCGGAGCCGGATCGCCTAAAAATTTTCCGGACTATCAAATACGACCTAAGGAACCATAGTCACCGCCTTGCCGTGATCGTTCCTACTCTTTTGCATTTTTCAGCCAAAAAACTAGAATTCCGCGCGATTTCCATATTTTCGTGTGCTTTAGCACTCGCCTTCCAAGGGGTCCCGGGAACCCCGAACCCCGATCGCCTAAAAATTTTCCGGGCCATCAAATACGACCTAAGGAACCATAGTATCCGCCCCGCCATGACCGTTCCTTTTTTTTGCATTTTTCGGCCAAACAACTAGAATTCCGCGCGATTCCCATATTTTTGTGTGTTATAGCCCACGCCTTCCGAGTGGTCCTGGGACCTCCGGACCCCTATCGCCTAATATTTTTCCGGACTATCAAATAAGACCAAAGGAACCATAGTCACCACCCTGCCAAGATCTTTCCACATTTTTTGCATGTTATTGAAAAAGACCTAGAATTTCGCCCGATTCCCATATTTTCGTGTGCTATACCCACGCATTCTGAGTGGTCCCAAGAGCCGTGGACCCCGATCGCCTAAAATTTTTTCGAGCAATCAAATACGACCTAAGGAACAGTAGTATCCACCCCGCCATGATCGTTTCTTATTTTTTGCGTTTTTCGGCCAAACAACTAGAATTCCGCGCCATTCCCATATTTTTTTGTGTTATAGCCCACACCTTCCGAGTGGTCACGGGACCTCAGGACCCCTATCGCCTAAAATTTTTCTGGACTATCAAATACGACCTAAGGAACCATAGTCACCGCCCAGCCATGATCATTCCTCATTTGTTCCATTTTTCGGCTAAAAAACTAGAATTCCGCCCGATTATAATATTTTTGTCTACTATTGCCCACCCTTCCCAGTGGTCCCGGGACCCCCAGACCCCGATCGCCTAAAATTTTTCCGGTCCGTCAAATACGACCTAAGGAACCATAGTAACCGCCCCGCCATCATCGTTTCTCATTTTTTTCATTTTTCGGCCAAAAAACTAGAATTACGCCCGATTCCCATATTTTCGTATCACGCCTTCCAAATGGTCCGGGGAGCCGCGGACCCCGATCGCCTAAAATTTTTCCGGACTATCAAATACGACCTAAGGTACCATAGTCACCGCTCCACCATGATCGTTCCAAATGCTTTGCATTTTTTTGCCAAAAAACTAGAACTCCGCGCGATTTGCATATTTTCGTGTGCTATAGCTTACGCCTTCCGAGTGGTCTCGGGATACGTGGACCCCGATCGCCTAAAATTTTTCGGGCCATTAAATTCGACCTAAGGAACCATAGTCACCGCCCTGCCATGATCGTTCCTCATTTATTGCGTTTTTCGGCCAAAAAACTAGAATTTCGCTCGATTACCATATTTTGGTGTGCTATTGCCCACGCCTTCCGAGTGAGCCAGGCCGCCGGACTCGGATCGCCTAAAAAATTTTCGGCCCATCAATTAGGACCTAAGGAACCATAGTCACCGCCTCGCCATGATCGTTCCTCATTTTTTGCATTTTTTGGCCAAAACAATAGAATTCCGCCCGATTCCCATATTTTTGTGTGCTATCGCCCACGCCTTCCGAGTGGGTCGGGCCCCCCGGAGCCGGATCGCCTAAAAATTTTCCGGACTATCAAATACGACCTAAGGAACCATAGTCACCGCCCCGCCATGATCGTTCCTACTCTTTTGCATTTTTCAGCCAAAAAACTAGAATTCCGCGCGATTTCCATATTTTCGTGTGCTTTAGCACTCGCCTTCCAAGGGGTCCCGGGAACCCCGAACCCTGATCGCCTAAAAATTTTCCGGGCCATCAAATACGACCTAAGGAACCATAGTATCCGCCCCGCCATGATCGTTCCTTTTTTTTTGCGTTTTTCGGCCAAACAACTAGAATTCCGCGCGATTCTCATATTTTTGTGTGTTATAGCCCATGCCTTCCGAGTGGTCCTGGGACCTCTGGACCCCTATCGCCTAATAGTTTTCCAGACTATCAAATAAGACCAAAGGAACCATAGTCACCACCCTGCCAAGATCTTTCCACATTTTTTGCATGTTACTGAAAAAGACCTAGAATTTCGCCTGATTCCCATATTTTCATGTGCTATACCCACGCATTCCGAGTGGTCCCAAGAGATGCGGACCCCGATCGCGTAAAAGTTTTTCGAGCAATAAAATACAACCTAAGGAACCATAGTATCCGCCCCGCCATGATCGTTTCTTATTTTTTGCGTTTTTTGGCCAAACAACTAGAATTCCGCGCGATTCCCATATTTTTGTGTGTTATAGCCCACACCTTCCGAGTGGTCCCGGGACCTCAGGTCCCCTATCGCCTAAAATTTTTCCGGACTATCAAATACGACCTAAGGAACCATAGTCACTGCCCAGCCATGATCATTCCTCATTTGTTGCATTTTTCGGCCAAAAAACTAGAATTCTGCCCGATTACAATATTTTTGTGTGCTATTGCCCACCCTTCCCAGTGGTTCTGGGACCCCCAGACCCCGATCACCTAAAATGTTTTTGGGCCGTCAAATACGACCTAAGGAACCATAGTAACCGCCCCGCCATCATCGTTTCTCATTTTTTGCATTTTTCGGCCAAAAAACTAGAATTACGCCCGATTCCCATATTTTCGTGTGCTATACCCACGCCTTCCAAGTGGTCCGGGGAGACGCGGACCCCGATCGCCTAAAATTTTTCCAGACTATCAAATACGACCCAAGGTACCATAGTCACCGCCCCACCATGATCGTTCCAAATGCTTTGCATTTTTTGGCCAAAAAACTAGAACTCCGCCCGATTTGCATATTTTCGTGTGCTATAGCTTACGCCTTCCGAGTGGTCCCGGGAGCCGTGGACCCCGATCGCCTAAATTTTTCCGGGCCATTAAATATGACCTAAGGAACCATAGTCACCGCCCTGCCATGATCGTTCCTCATTTATTGCGTTTTTCGGCAAAAAAACTAGAATTTCGCTCGATTACCATATTTTTGTGTGCTATCGCCCACGCCTTCCGAGTGGGTCGGGCCCCCGGAGCCGGATCGCCTAAAAATTTTCCGAACTATCAAATACGGCCTAAGGAACCATAGTCACCACCCCGCCATGATCGTTCCTACTCTTTTGCATTTTTCAGCCAAAAAACTAGAATTCCGCGCGATTTCCATATGTTCGTGTGCTTTAGCACTCGCCTTCCAAGGGGTCCCGGGAACCCCGAACCCTGATCGCCTAAAAACTTTCCGGGCCATCATATACGACCTAAGGAACCATAGTAACCACCCCTCCATCATCGTTCCTCATTTTTTGCATTTTTCAGCCAAACAACTAGAATTCCGCGCGATTCCCATATTTTTGTGTGTTATAGCCCACGCCTTCCGAGTGGTCCCGGAACCTCCTGACCCCTATCGCCAAAAAAAAATTCGGACAATCAAATACGACCTAAGGAACAAAAGTATCCGCCCTGCCATGATCATTCCTCATTTTTTGCGTTTTTCGGCCAAACAACTAGAATTCCGCGCGATTCCAATATTTTTGTGTGTTATAGCCCACGCCTTCCGAGTGGTCCCGGGACCTCCGGACCCCTATCACCTAATATTTTTCCGGACTATCAAATAAGACCAAAGGAACCATTGTCACTGCCCTGCCAAGATCATTCCACATTTTTTGCATGTTATTGAAAAAGACCTAGAATTTCGCCCGATTCCCATATTTTCGTGTGCTATACCCACGCATTCTGAGTGGTCCCAAGAGCCGTGGACCCCGATCGCCTAAAATTTTTCCGAGCAATCAAATACGACCTAAGGAACAGTAGTATCCACCCCGCCATGATCGTTTCTTATTTTTTGCGTTTCTCGGCCAAACAACTAGAATTCCGCGCCATTCCCATATTTTTTTGTGTTATAGCCCACACCTTCCGAGTGGTCACGGGACCTCAGGACCCCTATCGCCTAAAATTTTTCTGGACTATCAAATACGACCTAAGGAACCATAGTCACCGCCCAGCCATGATCATTCCTCATTTGTTCCATTTTTCGGCTAAAAAACTAGAATTCCGCCCGATTACAATATTTTGGTCTACTATTGCCCACCCTTCCCAGTGGTTCCGGGACCCCCAGACCCTGATCGCCTAAAATTTTTCCGGTCCGTCAAATATGACCTAAGGAACCATAGTAACCGCCCCGCCATCATCGTTTCTCATTTTTTTCATTTTTCGGCCAAAAAAACTAGAATTACGCCCGATTCCCATATTTTCGTATCACGCCTTCCAAATGGTCCGGGGAGCCGCGGACCCCGATCGCCTAAAATTTTTCCGGACTATCAAATACGACCTAAGGTACCATAGTCACCGCCCCACCATGATCGTTCCAAATGCTTTGCATTTTTTGCCAAAAAACTAGAACTCCGCGCGATTTGCATATTTTCGTGTGCTATAGCTTACGCCTTCCGAGTGGTCTCGGGATACGTGGACCCCGATCGCCTAAAATTTTCCGGGCCATTAAATTCGACCTAAGGAACCATAGTCACCGCCCTGCCATGATCGTTCCTCATTTTTTGCATTTTTTGGCAAAAAAATAGAATTCCGCCAAATTCTCATATTTTTGTGTCCTATCGCCCACGCCTTCTGAGTGGGTCGGGCCCCCCGGAGCCGGATCGCCTAAAAATTTTTCGGACTATCAAATACGACCTAAGGAACCATAGTCACCGCCCCGCCATGATCGTTCCTAGTCTTTTGCATTTTTTTGCCAAAAAACTAGAATTCCGCGCGATTTCCATATTTTTGTGTGCTTTAGCCCACGCCTTCCAAGGGGTCCCGGGAACCCCGATCACCTAAAAGTTTTCCGGGCCATCATATACGACCTAAGGAACAATAGTAACCACCCCTCCATCATCGTTCCTCATTTTTTGCATTTTTCGGCCAAACAACTAGAATTCCGCGCGATTCCCATATTTTTGTGTTTTATAGCCCACGCCTTCCGAGTGGTCCCGGGACCTCCTGACCCCTATCGCCGAAAAAAAATTCGGACAATCAAATATGACCTAAGGAACAAAAGTATCCGCCCCGCCATGATCATTCCTCATTTTTTGCGTTTTTCGGCCAAACAACTAGAATTCCGCGCGATTCCAATATTTTTGTGTGTTATAGCCCACGCCTTCCGAGTGGTCCCGGGACCTCCGGACCCCTATCACCTAATATTTTTCCGGACTATCAAATAAGACCAAAGGAACCATTGTCACCGCCCTGCCAAGATCTTTCCACATTTTTTGCATGTTACTGAAAAAGACCTAGAATTTCGCCCGATTCCCATATTTTTGTGTGCTATACCCACCCATTCCGAGTGGTCCCAAGAGCCGCGGACCCCGATCGCCTAAAATTTTTCCGAGCAATCAAATATGACCTAAGGAACCATAGTATCTGCCCCGCCATGATCGTTCCTTATTTTTTGCATTTTTCGGCCAAACAACTAGAATTCCACGTGATTCCCATATTTTCGTGTGCTATAGCCCACGCCTTCCGAGTGAACCCGGGAACTCCGGACCCCTATCGCCTAAAATTTTTCCGGACTATCAAATACAACCTAAGGAACCATAGTTACCACCCAGCCATGATCATTCCTCATTTGTTGCATTTTTCGGCCAAAAAACTAGAATTCCGCCCGATTACAATATTTTTGTGTGCTATTTCCCACCCTTCCCAGTGGTTCCGAGACTCCCGGACCCCGATCGCCTAAAATTTTTCCGGGCCGTCAAATACGACCTAAGGAACCATAGTAACCGCCCGCCATCATCGTTTCTCATTTTTACATTTTTCGGCCAAAAAACTAGAATTACGCCCGATTCCCATATTTTCGTGTGCTATACCCACGCCTTCCAAGTGGTCCGGGGAGCCGCGGACCCCGATCGCCTAAAATTTTTCCGGACTATCAAATACGACCTAAGGTACCATAGTCACCGCCCCACCATGATCGTTCTAAATGCTTTGCATTTTTTGGCCAAAAAACTAGAACTCCGCGCGATTTGCATATTTTAGTGTGCTATAGCTTACGCCTTCCGAGTGTTCCCGGGAGCCGTAGACCCCGATCGCCTAAAATTTTCCGAGCCATCAAATACGACCTAAGGAACCATAGTCACCGCCCCGTCATGATCGTTCCTCATTTATTGCATTTTTCGGCCAAAAAACTAGAATTCCGCTCAATTACCATATTTGTGTCTGCTATTGCCCACGCCTTCCGAGTGGGCCGGGCCGCCGGACTCAGATCGCCTAAAAAATTTTCAGGCCATCAATTAGGACCTAAGGAACCATAGTCACCGCCTCGCCATGATCATTCCTCATTTTTTGCATTTTTTGGCCAAAAAAATAGAATTCCGCCCGATTCCCATATTTTTGTGTGCAATCGCTCACGCCTTCCGAGTGGGTCGGGCCCCCTGGAGCCGGATCGCCTAAAAATTTTCTGGACTATCAAATATGACCTAAGGAACCATAGACACCACCACGCCATGATCGTTCCTATTCTTTTGTGTTTTTCAGCCAAAAAACTAGAATTCTGCGCGATTTCCATATTTTCGTGTTTTTTAGCCTACGCCTTCCAAGGGGTCCCGGGAACCCCGAACCCCGATCGCCTAAAAATTTTCCGGGCCATCAAATACGACCTAAGGAACCATAGTAACTACCCCTCCATGATCGTTCCTCATTTTTTGCATTTTTTGGCCAAACAACCAGAATTCCGCGCGATTCCCATATTTTTGTGTGATATAGCCCACGCCTTCCGAGTGGTCCCGGGACCTCCTGACCCCTATCGCCTAAAATTTTTCCGGACAATCAAATACGACCTAAGGAACCATAGTATCCGCCCCGCCATGATCGGTCCTCATTTTTTGCATTTTTCGGTCAAACAACTAGAATTCCGCGCGATTCCCATATTTTTGTGTGTTATAGCCCACGCCTTCCGAGTGGTCCCGGGACCTCCGGACCCCGATCGCCTAATATTTTTCCGGACTATCAAATAAGACCAAAGGAACCATAGTCACCGCCCTGCCAATATCTTTCCACATTTTTTGCATGTTACAGAAAAAGACCTAGAATTTCGCCCGATTCCCATATTTTTGTGTGCTATACCCACGCATTCCGAGTGGTCCCAAGAGCCGCGGACCCCGATCGCCAAAAATTTTTCCGGGCAATCAAATACGACCTAAGGAACCATAGTATCTGCCCCGCCATGATCGTTCCTTATTTTTTGCGTTTTTCGGCCAAACAACTAGAATTCCGCGCGATTCCCATATTTTCGTGTGCTATAGCCCACGCCTTCCGAGTGGGCTGTGCCCCCCGCACTCGGATCACCTAAAAAGTTATTGGGCCATCAAATAAGACCTAAGGAACCATATTCACCTTCCCACCATGATCGTTTCTCATTTTTTGCATTTTTCGGCAAAACAACTAGAATTCCGCCCGATTCCCATATTTTCGTGTGCTATACCCACCCCTTACAAGTGGTCCCGCGTCTCCGGACCCCTATCGCCTAAAATTTTTCCGGACTATCAAATAAGACCTAAGGAACCATAGTCACCGCCCAGCCATGATCGTTCCTTATATTTTGCGTTTTTCGGCCAAACAACTAGAATTCCGCGCGATTCCCATATTTTCGTGTCCTATAACCCACGCCTTCCAAGTGAACCCGGGAACTCCAGACCCCTATCGCCTAAAATTTTTCCGGACTATCAAATACAACCTAAGGAACCATAGTCACCGCCCCGCCATGATCGTTCCTCATTTATTGCGTTTTTCGGCCAAAAAACTAGAATTCCGCTCAATTACCATATTTTTGTGTGCTATTGCCCACGCCTTCCGAGTGGGCCGGGCTGCCGGACTATCAAATAAGACCAAAGGAACCATATTCACCGCCCTGCCAAGATCTTTCCACATTTTTTGCATGTTACTGAAAAAGACCTAGAATTTCGCCCGATTCCCATATTTTTTGTGTGCTATACCCACGCATTCCGAGTGGTCCCAAAAGCCGCAGACCCCGATCGCCTAAAATTTTTTCGGGCAATCAAATATGACCTAAGGAACCATAGTATCTGCCCCGCCATGATCGTTCCTTATTTTTTGCATTTTTAGGCCAAACAACTAGAATTCCACGTGATTCCCATATTTTCGTGTGCTATAGCCCACGCCTTTCGAGTGGGCCGTGCCCCCCGCACTCGGATCACCTAAAAAGTTTTTGAGCGATCAAATAAGACCTAAAGAACCATATTCACCTTCCCACCATGATCGTTTCTCATTTTTTGCATTTTTCGGCCAAACAACTAGAATTCCGCCCGATTCACATATTTTCGTGTGCTATACCCATGCCTTACAAGTGGTCCCGGGTCTCCGGACCCCTATCGCCTAAAATTTTTCCGGACTATCAAATAAGACCTAAGGAACCATAGTCACCGCCCAGCCATGATCGTTCCTTATATTTTGCGTTTTTCGGCCAAACAACTAGAATTCCGCGCGATTCCCATATTTTCGTGTCCTATAACCCACGCCTTCCTAGTGAACCCGGGAACTCCGGACCCCTATCGCCTAAAATTTTTCCGGACTATCAAATACAACCTAAGGAACCATAGTTACCGCCCAGCCATGATCATTCCTCATTTGTTGCATTTTTCGGCCAAAAAACTAGAATTCCGCCCGATTACAATATTTTTGTGTGCTATTGCCCACCCTTCCCAGTGGTTCCGAGACTCCCGGACCCCGATCGCCTAAAATTTTTCCGGGCCTTCAAATACGACCTAAGGAACCATAGTAACCGCCCCGCCATCATCGTTTCTCATTTTTTTCATTTTTCGGCCAAAAAACTAGAATTACGCCCGATTCCCATATTTTCGTATCACGCCTTCCAAGTGGTCCAGGGAGCCGCGGACCCCGATGGCATAAAATTTTTCCGGACTATCAAATACGACCTAAGGTACCATAGTCACCGCCCCACCATGATCGTTCCAAATGCTTTGCATTTTTTGGCCAAAAAACTAGAACTCCGCGCGATTTGCATATTTTAGTGTGCCAAAGCTTACGCCTTCCGAGTGGTCCCGGGAGCCGTGGACCCCGATCGCCTAAAATTTTCTGGGCCATCAAATACGACCTAAGGAACGATAGTCACCTCCCCGCCATGATCGTTCCTCATTTATTACGTTTTTCGGCCAAAAAACTAGAATTTCGCTCGATTACCATATTTTTGTGTGCTATTGCCCACGCCTTCCGAGTGGGTCGGGCCGCCGGACTCGGATCGCCTAAAATTTTTTCAGGCCATCAATTAGGACCTAAGGAACCATAGTCACCGCCTCGCCATGATCGTTCCTCATTTTTTGCATTTTTTGGCCAAAAAACAAGAATTCCGCCAAATTTTCATATTTTTGTGTGCTATCACCCACGCCTTCCGAGTGGGTCGGGCCCCCCGGAGCCGGATCGCCTAATAATTTTTCGGGCCATCAAATACGACCTAAGGAACCATAGTAACCACCCCGCCATGATCATTCCTCATTTGTTACGTTTTTCGGCCAAACAACTAGAATTTCGCCCGATTCCCATATTTTCGTGTGCTATACCCACGCATTCCGAATGGTCCCAAGAGCCGCGGACCCCGATCGCCTAAAATTTTTCCGGAATATCAAATAAGACCTAAGGAACCATAGTCACCGCCCAGCCATGATCGTTCCTAGTTTTTTCCGTTTTTGGGCCAAAAAACTAGAATTCCGCACAATTCCCATATTTTCGTGTCCTATAGCCCACGCCTTCCAAGTGAACCCGGGAACTCCGGACCCCCATCGCCTAAAATTTTTCCGGACTATCAAATACGACCTAAGGAACCATAGTCACCGCCCATCCATGATCATTCCTCATTTGTTTCGTTTTTTGGCCAAAACTAGAATTCCGCCCGATTACAATATTTTTGTGTGCTATTGCCCACCCTTCCAAGTGGTTCCGGGACCCCCTGACCCCGATCGCCTAAAATATTTCCGGGCCATCAAATACGACCTAAGGAACCATATTAACCGCCCTGCCATCATCGTTTCTCATTTTTTGCATTTTTCGGCCAAAAAACTAGAATTATGCCAGATTCCCATATTTTCGTGTGCTATACCCACGCCTTCCAAGTGGTCCGGGGAGCCGCGGACCCCGATCGCCTAAAATTTTTCCGGAATATCAAATACGACCTAAGGTACCATAGGCCCCGCCCCACCATGATCATTCCAAATGCTTTGCATTTTTCGGCCAAAAAACTAGAACTCCGCGCGATTTGCATATTTTCGTGTGCTATAGCTTACGCCTTCCGAGTGGTCCCGGGAGCCGTGGACCCCGATCGCCTAAAATTTTTCGGGGCCATCAAATGCGACCTAAGGAACCATAGTCACCGCCCTGCCATGTTCGTTCCTCATTTATTGCATTTTTCGGCCAAAAAACTAGAATTCTGCTCGATTACCATATTTTTGTGTGCTATTGCCCACGCCATCCGAGTGGGCCGGGCCGCCGGACTCGGATCGCCTAAACAATTTTCGGGCCATCAATTAGGACCTAAGGAACCATAGTCACCGCCTCGCCATGATCGCTCCACATTTTTTGCATTTTGTGGCCAAAAAATGAGAATTCAGCCCGATTTCCTTATTTTTGTGTGCTATCGCCCACGCCTTCCGAGTGGGTCAGGCCCCCCGGAGCCGGATCGCCTAAAAAATTTTCGGACTTTCAAATACGACCTAAGGAACCATAGTCCCCGCCCCGCCATGATCGTTCCTAGTCTTTCGCATTTTTCAGCCAAAAAACTAGAATTCCGCGCGATTTCCATATTTTCGTGTGCTTTAGCCCACACCTTCCAAGGGGTCCCGGGAACCCCGAACCCTGATCTCCTTAAAATATTTAGGGCCATCAAATACGAACTAAGGAACCATAGTAACCACCCCTCCATGATCGTTCCTCTTTTTTTGCATTTTTCGGCCAAACAACTAGAATTCCGCGCGATTCCCATATTTTTGTGTGTTATAGCCCAGGCCTTCCGAGTGGTCCCGGGACCTCCTGACCCCTATCGCCTAAAATTTTTCCGGACAATCAAATACGACCTAAGGAACCATAGTATCCGCCCCGCCATGATCGTTCCTCATTTTTTGCATTTTTCGGCCAAACAACTAGAATTCCGCGCGATTCCCATATTTTTGTGTGTTATAGCCCACGCCTTCCGAGTGGTCCCGGGACCTCCGGACCCCTATCGCCTAATATTTTTCCGGACTATCAAATGAGACCAAAGGAACCATAGTCACCGCCCTGCCAAGAGCTTTCCACATTTTTTGCATGTTACTGAAAAAGACTTAGAATTTCGCCCGATTCCCATATTTTTGTGTGCTATACCCACGCATTCCGAGTGGTCCCAAGAGCCGCGGACCCCGATCGCCTAAATTTTTCAGGGCTAATAAAATACGACCTAAGGAACCATAGTATCCGCCCCGCCATGATCGTTCCTTATTTTTTGCATTTTTCGGCCAAACAACTAGAATTCCGCGCGATTCCCATATTTTCGTGTGCTATAGCCCACGCCTCCCGAGTGGGCCGTGCCCCCCGCACTCGGACCACCTAAAAAGTTTTTGGGCCATCAAATAAGACCTAAGGAACCATATTCACCTTCCCACCCTGATCGTTTCTCATTTTTTGCATTTTTCGGCCAAACAACTAGAATTCCGCCCGATTCCCATATTTTCATGTGCTATACCCACGCCTTACAAGTGGTCCCGGGTCTCCGGACCCCTATCGCCTAAAATTTTTCCGGACTATCAAATAAGACCTAAGTAACCATAGTCACCGCCTAGCTATGATCGTTCCTTATGTTTTGCGTTTTTCGGCGAAACTACTAGAATTCCGCGCGATTCCCATATTTTCGTGTCCTATAGCCCACACCTTCCAAGTGAACCCGGGAACTCCGGACCCCTATCTCCTATAATTTTTCCGGACTATCAAATACGACCTAAGGAACCATAGTCACCGCCCAGCCATGATCATTCCTCATTTGTTGTGTTTTTCGGCCAAAAAACTAGAATTCCGCCCGATTACAATATTTTTGTGTGCTATTGCCCACCCTTCCAAGTGGTTCCGGGACCTCCGGACCCCGATCACCTAAAATTTTTCTGGGCCATCAAATACGACCTAAGGAACCATAGTAACCGCCCCGCCATCATCGTTTCTCATTTTTTGCATTTTTCGGCCTAAAAACTAGAATTATGCCCGATTCCCATATTTTCGTGTGCTATACCCACACCTTCCAAGTGGTCCGGGGAGCCGCGGACCCCGATCGCCTAAAATTTTTCCGGACTATCAAATACGACCTAAGGTACCATAGTGCCCGCCCCACCACGATCGTTCCAAATGCTTTGCATTTTTCGGCCAAAAAACTAGAACTCCGCGCGATTTGCATATTTTAGTGTGCTATAGCTTACGCCTTCCGAGTGGTCCCGGGAGCCGTGGACCCCGATCGCCTAAAATTTTCCGGGCCATCAAATACGACCTAAGGAACCATAGTCACTGCCCCACCATGATCGTTCCTCATTTATTGCGTTTTTCGGACAAAAAACTAGAATTCCGCTCGATTACCATATTTTTGTGTGCTATTGCCCACGCCTTCCGAGTGGGCCGGGCCGCCGGACTCGGATCGCCTAAAAACTTTTCGGGCCATCAATTAGGACCTAAGGAACCATAGTCACCGCCTCGCCATGATCGTTCCTCATTTTTTGCATTTTTTGGCCAAAAAACGAGAATTCCGCCTGATTCCCATATTTTTGTGTGCTATCGCCCACGCCTTCCGAGTGGGTCGGGCCCCCCGGAGCCGGATCGCCTAAAAATTTTCCAGACTATAAAATACGACCTAAGGAACCATATTAACCGTCCCACCAGGATCGTTCCTAGTCTTTTGCGTTTTTCAGCCAAAAAACTAGAATTCCGCGCGATTTCCATATTTTCGTGTGCTTTAGCCCACGCCTTCAAAGGGTTTCCGGGAACCCCGAACCCCGATCGCCTACAAATTTTCCGGGCCATCAAATATGACCTAAGGAACCATAGTAACCACCCCGCCATGATCTTTCCTCATTTTTTGCGTTTTTCGGCCAAACAACTAGAATTTCACCTGATTCTCATATTTTCGTGTGCTATACCCACGCATTCCGAATGGTCCCAAGAGCCGCGGACCCCAATCAACTAAAAATTTTTCGGACTATCAAATAAGACCTAAGGAACCATAGTCACCGCCCAGCCATGATCGTTCCTATTTTTCGGCCAAACAACTAGAATTCCGAACGATTCCCATATTTTTGTGTGCTATAATAGCCCACGCCTTCCAAGTGAACCCGGGAACTTCGGACCCCTATCGCCTAAAATTTTTCCGGACTATCAAATACGACCTAAGAAACCATAGTCACCGCCCAGCCATGATCATTCCTCATTTGTTGCGTTTTTAGGCCAAAAAACTAGAATTATGCCCGATTCCCATATTTTCGTGTGCTATACCCACGCCTTCCAAGTGGTCCGGGGAGCCGCGGACCCCGATCGCCTAAATTTTTTCCGGACTGTAAAATACGACCTAAGGTACCATAGTCCATGCCCCACCATGATCGTTCCAAATGCTCTGCATTTTTCGGCCAAAAAACTAGAACTCCGCGCGATTTGCATATTTTCGTGTGCTATAGCTTACGCCTTGCAAGTGGTCCCGGGAGCCGTGGACCCCGATCGCCTAAAAGTTTTCCGGGCCATCAAATACGACCTAAGGAACCATAGTAACCGTCCCGCCATCATCGTTTCTCATTTTTTTCATTTTTCTGCCAAAAAACTAGAATTATGCCCAATTCCCATATTTTTGTGTGCTATACCCACGTCTTCCAAGTGGTCCGGGGAGCCGCGGACCCCGATCACCTAAACTTTTTCCGAACTATCAAATACGACCTAAGGTACCATAGTCACCACCCCACAATGATCGTTCCAAATGCTTTGCATTTTTCGGCCAAAAAATAAGAACTCCGCGCGATTTGCATATTTTCGTGTGCTATAGCTTACGCCTTCCGAGTGGTCCCGGGAGCCGTGGACCCCGATCGCCTAAAATTTTCCGGGAAATCAAATACGACCTAAGGAACCATAGTCACCGCCCTGCCATGATCGTTCCTCTTTTATTGCGTTTTTCGGCCAAAAAACTAGAATTCCGCTCGATTACCATATTTTTGTGTGCTATTGCCCACGCCTTCCGAGTGGGCCGGGCCACCGGACTCCGATCGCCTAAAAAATTTTCGGGCCATCAATTAGTACCTAAGGAACCATAGTCACCGCCTCGCCATGATCGTTCCTCATTTTTTGCATTTTTTGGCCAAAAAACTAGAATTCCGCCCGATTCTCATATTTTTGTGTGCTATCACCCACGCCTTCCGAGTGGGTCGGGCCCCGGAGCCGGATCGCCTAAAAATTTTCCGGACTATCAAATACGACCTAAGGAACCATAGTCACCGCCCAGCCATGATCATTCCTTATTTTTTGCGTTTTTCGGCCAAACAACTAGAATTCCGCGCGATTCCCATATTTTTGTGTTTTATAGCCCACACCTTCCGAGTGGTCCCGGGACCTCAGGACCCCTATCGCCTAAAATTTTTCCGGACTATCAAATACGACCTAAGGAACCATAGTCACCGCCCAACCATGATCATTTCTCATTTGTTGCGTTTTTCGGCCAAAAAATTACAATTCCGCCCGATTACAATATTTTTGTGTGCTATTGCCCACCCTTCCCAGTGGTTCCGGGACCCCCGGACCCCGATCGCCTAAAATTTTTCCGGGCTGTCAAATAGGAGCTAAGGAACCATAGTAACCGCCCCGCCATCATCGTTTCTCATTTTTTGTATTTTTCGGCCAAAAAACTAGAATTACGCCCGATTCCCATATTTTCGTGTGCTATTCCCACGCCCTCCAAGTGGTCTGGGGAGCCGCGGACCCCGATCGCCTAAAATTTTTCCATACTATCAAATACGACCTAAGGTACCAAAGTCACCGCCCCACCATGATCGTTCCAAATGCTTTGCATTTTTCGGCCAAAAAACTAGAACTCCGCGCGATTTGCATATTTTAGTGTGCAATAGCTTACGCCTTCTGAGTGGTCCCAGGAGCCATGGACGCCGATCGCCTAAAATTTTTCGGGCCATCAAATACGACCTAAGGAACCATAGTCACCGCCCCGCCATTATCGTTCCTCATTTATTGCATTTTTCGGCCAAAAAACTAGAATACCGCTCGATTACCATATTTTTGTGTGCTATTGCCCACACCTTCCGAGTGGGCCGGGCCGCCAGACTCGGATCGCCTAAAAAATTTTCGGGCCATCGATTAGGACCTAAGGAACCATAGTCACCACCTCGCCATGATCGTTCCTCATTTTTTGCATTTTTTGGCCAAACACCTAGAATTCCGCCCGATTCCCATATTTTTGTGTGCTATCACCTACGCCTTCCGAGTGGGTCGGGCCCCCCGGAGCCCTATCGCCTAAAATTTTTCCGGACTATCAAATACGACCTAAGGAACCATAGTCACCGCCCAGCCATGATCATTCCTCTTTTGTTGCGTTTTTCGGCCAAAAAACTAGAATTCCGCCCGATTACAATATATTTGTGTGCTATTGCCCACCTTTCCCAGTGGTTCCTGGACCCCCGGACCCCGATCGCCTAAAATTTTTCTGGGCTGTCAAATACGACCTAAGGAACCATAGTAACTGCCCCGCCATCATCGTTTCTCATTTTTTGCATTTTTCGACCAAAAAACTTGAATTACGCCCGATTCCCATATTTTCGTGTGCTATACCCACGCCTTCCAAGTGGTCCGGGGAACCGCGGACCCCGATCGCCTAAAAATTTTCTGGATTATCAAATACGACCTAAGGTACCAAAGTCACCGCCCCACCATGATCGTTCCAAATGCTTTGCATTTTTCGGCCAAAAACTAGAACTCCGCGCGATTTGCATATTTTCGTGTGCTATAGCTTACGCCTTCCGAGTGGTCCCGGGAGCCATGGACTCCGATCGCCTAAAATTTTCCGTGCCATCAAATACGACCTAAGGAACCGTAGTCACCGCCCCGCCATGATCGTTCCTCATTTATTGCGTTTTTCGGCAAAAAAACTAGAATTCCGCTCGATTACCATATTTTTGTGTGCTATTACCCACGCCTTCCGAGTGGGCCGGGCCGCTGGACTCGGATAGCCTAAAAATTTTTTGGGCCATCAATTAGGACCTAAGGAACCATAGTCACCACCTCGCCATAATCTTTCCTCATTTTTTGCATTTTTTGGCCAAAAAACTAGAATTCCGCCCGATTCTCATATTTTTGTGTGCTATCGCCCACGCCTTCCGAGTAGGTCGGGCCCCCCGGAGCCGGATCGCCTAAAAATTTTCCGGACTATCAAATATGACCTAAGGAACCATAGTCACCGCCCCTCCATGATCGTTCCTAGTCTTTTGCATTTTTCAGCCAAAAAACTAGAATTTCGCGCGATTTCCATATTTTCGTGTGCTATACCCACGCCTTCCAAGTGGTCCGGGGAACCGCGGACCCCGATTGCCTAAAAATTTTTTGGATTATCAAATACGACCTAAGGTACCAAAGTCACCGCCCCACCATGATTGTTCCAAATGCTTTGCATTTTTCGGCCAAAAAACTAGAACTCCGCGCGATTTGCATATTTTCGTGTGCTATAGCTTACGCCTTCCGAGTGGTCCCGGGAGCCATGGACTCTGATCGCCTAAAATTTTCCGTGCCATCAAATACGACCTAAGGAACCATAGTCACCGCCCCGCCATGATCGTTCCTCATTTATTGCGTTTTTCGTCAAAAAAACTAGAATTCCGCTCGATTACCATATTTTTGTGTGCTATTGCCCACGCCTTCCGAGTGGGCCGGGCCGCCGGACTCGGATCGCCTAAAAATTTTTTTGGCCATCAATTAGGACCTAAGGAACCATAGTCACCGCCTCGCCATAATCTTTCCTCATTTTTTGCATTTTTTGGCCAAAAAACTAGAATTCCGCCCGATTCTCATATTTTTGTGTGCTATCGCCCACGCCTTCCGAGTAGGTCGGGCCCCCCGAACCCCGATCGCCTAAAACGTTTCCGAGCCATAAAATACGACCTAAGGAACCATAGTAACCACCCCGCCATTATCGTTCCTCATTTTTTGCATTTTTCGTCCAAACAACTAGAATTCCGCGCGATTCCCATATTTTTGTGTGTTATAGCCCACGCCTTCCGAGTGGTCCCGGGACCTCCTGACCCCTATCGCCTAAAATTTTTCCGAACTATCAAATACGACCTAATGAACCATAGTATCCGCCCCGCCATGATCGTTCCTCATTGTTTGCGTTTTTCGGCCAAACAACTAGAATTCCGCGCGATTCCCATATTTTTGTGTGTTATAGCCCACACCTTCCGAGTGGTCCCGGGACCTCCGGACCCCTATCGCCTAATATTTTTCCCGACTATCAAATAAGACCAAAGGAACCATAGTCACCGCCCTACCAAGATCTTTCCACATTTTTTGCATGTTACTGAAAAAGACCTAGAATTTCGCCCGATTACCATATTTTTGTGTGCTATACACACGCATTCCGAGTGGTCCCAAGAGCCGCGGACCCCGATCGCCTAAAATTTTTCCGGGCAATAAAATACGACCTAAGGAATCATAGTATCCGCCCCGCCATGATCGTTCCTTATTTTTTGCGTTTTTCGGCCAAACAACTAGAATTCCGAGCGATTGCCATATTTTCGTGTGCTATAGCCCATGCCTTCCGAGTGGGCCGTGCCCCCCGCACTCGGATCACCTAAAAAGTTTTTGGGCCATCAAATAAGACCTAAGGAACCATATTCACCTTCCCGCTATGATCGTTTCTCATTTTTTGCATTTTTTGGCAAAACAACTAGAATTCCGCCCGATTCCCATATTTTCGTGTGCTATACCCACTCCTTACAAGTGGTCCCGGGTCTCCGGACCCCTATCGCCTAAAATTTTTCCGAACTATAAAATAAAACCTAAGGAACCATAGTCACCGCCCAACCATGATCGTTCCCTAATTTTTGCATTTTTCGGCCAAACAACTAGAATTCCGCGCGATTCCCATATTTTCGTGTGTTATAGCCCACACCTTCCGAGTGGTCCCGGGACCTCAGGACCACTATCGCCTAAAATTTTTTCGGACTATCAAATACGACCTAAGGAACCATAGTCACCGCCCATCCATGATCATTCCTCATTTGTTGCATTTTTCGGCCAAAAAACTAGAATTCCGCCCGATTACATATTTTTGCGTTCTATTGCCCACCCTTCCCAGTGGTTCCGGGACCCCCGGACCCCGATCGCCTAAAATTTTTCCGGGCCGTCAAATACGACCTAAGGAACCATAGTAACCGCCCCGCCATCATCGTTTCTCATTTTTTGCATTTTTCGGCCAAAAAACTAGAATTACGCCCGATTCCCATATTTTCGTGTGCTATACCCACGCCTTCCAAGTGGTCCGGGGAGCCGCAGACTCCAATCGCCTAACATTTTTCCGTACTATCAAATACGACCTAAGGTACCATAGTCACCTCCCCACCATGATCATTCAAATGCTTTGCATTTTTCGGCCAAAAAACTAGAATTCCGCGCGATTTGCATATTTTCGTGTGCTATGGCTTACGCCTTCCGAGTGGTCCCGGGAGTCATGGACCCCGATCGCCTAAAATTTTTCCGGGCCATCAAATACGACCTAAAGAACTATAGTCACCGCCCCGCCATGATCGTTCCTCATTTCTTGCATTTTTCGGCCAAAAAACTAGAATTCCGCTCGATTACCATATTTTTGTGTGCTATTGCCCACGCCTTCCGAGTGGGCCGGGCCGCCAGACTCGGATCGCCTAAAAACATTTCGGGCCATCAATTAAGACCTAAGGAACCATAGTCACCGCCTCGCCATATTCGTTCCTCACTTTTTGAAAATTTTGGCCAAAAAACGAGAATTCCGCCTGATTCCCATATTTTTGTGTGCTATCACCCACGCCTTCCGAGTGGGTCAGGGCCCTCGAAGCCGGATCGCCTAAAAATTTTCCGTACTATCAAATATGACCTAAGGAACCATAGCCACCGCCCCGCCATGATCGTTCCTAGTCTTTTGCGTTTTTCAGCCAAAAAACTAGAATTCCGCGCGATTTCCATATTTTCGTGTGCTTTAGCGCACGCCTTCAAAGGGGTGCCGGGAACCCCGAATCCCGATCACCTAAAAATTTTCTGGGCCATCAAATATGACCTAAGGAACCATAGTAACCACCCCGCCATGATCGTTCCTCATTTTTTGCGTTTTTTGGCCAAACAACTAGAATTTCGCCCGATTCCCATATTTTCGTGTGCTATACCCACGCATTCCGAGTGGTCCCAAGAGTCGCGGACCCCGATCGCCTAAAATTTTTCCGGACTATCAAATAAGTCCTAAGGAACCATAGTCACCGCCGAGCCATGATCGTTCCTAGTTTTTTCCGTTTTTCGGCCAAAAAACTAGAATTCCACTAGATTCTCATATTTTCGTGTCCTATAGCCCACGCCTTCCAAGTGAACCCGGGAACTCCGGACCCCTATCGCCTAAAATTTTTCCGGACTATTAAATACGACCTAAGGAACCATAGTCACCGCCCAGCCATGATCATTCCTCATTTGTTGCGTGTTTCGGCCAAAAAACTAGAATTCCGCCCTATTACAATATTTTTGTGTGCTAGTGCCCACCCTTCCAAGTGGTTCCGGGACCCCCGGACCCCGATCGCCTAAAATTTTTCCGGGTAGTCAAATACGACTTAAGGAACCATAGTAACCGCCCCGCGATCATCGTTTCTCATTTTTTGCATTTTTCTGCAAAAAAACTAGAATTACGCCCGATTCCCATATTTTCGTGTGCTATACCCACGACTTCCAAGTGGTCCGGGGAGCCGCGGACCTCGATCGCCTAAAACTTTTTCGGACTATCAAATATGACATAAGGTACCATAGTCACCGCCCCACCATGATCGTTCCAAATGCTTTGCATTTTTCGGCCAAAAACCTGGAACTCCGCGCGATTTGCATATTTCCGTGTGCAATACCTTACGCCTTCCGAGTGGTCCCGGGAGCCGTGGACCCCGATCGCCTAAAATTTTTTGGGCCATCAAATACGACCTAAGGAACCATAATCATCGCATTGCCATGATCGTTCCTCATTTATTGCGTTTTTCGCCCATAAAACTAGAATTCCGCTCGATTACCATATTTTTGTGTGCTATAGCCCACGCCTTCCGAGTGGGCCTGGCCGCCGGACTCGGATCGCCTAAAAAAATTTTGGGCCATCAATTAGTACCTAAGGAACCATAGTCACCGCCTCGCCATGATCGTTCCTCATTTTTTGCATTTTTTGGCAAAAAAAATAGAATTCCGCCCGATTCCCATATTTTTGTGTGCTATCGCCCACGCCTTCCGAGTGGGTCGGGCCCCCCGGTGCTGGATCGCCTAAAAATTTTTCGGACGGTCAAATACGACCTAAGGAACCATAGTCACCGCCACGCCATGATCGTTCCTAGTCTTTTGCGTTTTTCAGCCAAAAAACTAGAATTTCGCGCGATTTCCATATTTTCGTGTGCTTTAGCCCACGCCTTCCAAGGGGTCCCGGGAACCCCGAACCCCGATCGCCTAAAAAGATTTCCGGGCCATCAAATACGACCTAAGGAACCATAGTAACCACCCCGCCATGATCGTTCCTCATTTTTTGCGTTTTTCGGCCAAACAACTAGAATTCCGCACGATTCCCATATTTTTGTGTGTTATAGCCCACGCCTTCCGAGTAGTCCCGGGACCTCCTGACCCCTATCGCCTAAAATTTTGCTGGACTATCAAATACGACCTAAGGAACCATAGTCACCGCCCCGCCATGGTCGTTCCTCATTTATTGCATTTTTCGGCCAAAAAACTAGAATTCCGCTCGATTACCATATTTTTGTGTGCTATTGCCCACGCCTTCCGAGTGGGCCGGGCTGCCGGACTCAGATCGCCTAAAAAAATTTTGGGCAATCAATTAGCACCTAAGGAACCATAGTCACCGCCTCACCATGATCGTTCCTCATTTTTTGCATTTTAGGCCAAAAAACTAGAATTTCGCCCGATTCCCATATTTTTGTGTGCTATCGCCCACGCCTTCCGAGTGGGTCGGGCCCCTCGGAGTCGGATCGCCTAAAAATTTTCCGGACTATCAAATACGACCTAAGGAACCATAGTCACCGCCCCGCCTTCCGAGTGGTCCCGGGACCTCCGGACCCCTATCGCCTAATATTTTTCCGGACTATCAAATAAGACCAAAGGAACCATAGTCACCGCCCTGCCAAGATCTTTCCACATTTTTTGCATGTTACTGAAAAAAACTAGAATTCCGCTCGATTACCATATTTTTGTGTGCTATCGCCCACGCCTTCCGAGTGGTCCCAAGAGCCGCGGACCCCGATCGCCTAAAATTTTTCCGGACTATCAAATAAGTCCTAAGGAACCATAGTCACCGCCCAGCCATGATCGTTCCTAGTTTTTTCCGTTTTTCGGCCAAAAAACTAGAATTCCGCTCGATTCCCATATTTTCGTATCCTATAGCCCACGCCTTCCAAGTCTTCGCCTCATTTTTTGCATTTTTGGCCAAAAGACTAGAATTTCGCCCGATTCCCATATTTTTTTGTGCTATCGCCCACGCCTTCCGAGTGGGTCGAGGCCCCCGAAGCCGGATCGCTTAAAAATTTTCCGGACTATCAAATACGACCTAAGGAACCATAGTCACTGCCCCGCCATGATCATTCCTTGTCTTTTGCGTTTTTCAGCCAAAAAACTAGAATTCCGCGCGATTTCCATATTTTCGTATGCTTTAGCCCACGCCTTCAAAGGGGTCCCGGGAACCCCGAACCCCGATCGTCTAAAACTTTTCTGGGCCATCAAATACGATCTAAGGAACCATAGTAACCACCCCGCCATGATCGTTCCTCATTTTTTGCATTTTTCGGCCAAACAACTAGAATTCCGCGCGATTCCCATATTTTTGTGTGTTATAGCCCACGCCTTCCGAGTGGTCCCGGGACCTCCGACCCCTATCGCCTAAAATTTTTTTGGACTATCAAATACGACCTAAGGAACCATAGTATCCGCCCCGCCATGATCGTTCTTCATTTTTTGCATTTTTCGGCTAAACAACTAGAATTCCGCGCGATTCCCATATTTTTGTGTGTTATAGCCCACGCCTTCCGAGTGGTCCCGGGACCTCCGGACCCCTATCGCCTAATATTTTTCCGGACTATCAAATAAGACCAAAGGAACCATAGTCACAGCCCTGCCAAGATCTTTCCACATTTTTTGCATGTTACTGAAAAAGACCTAGAATTTTGCCCGATTCCCATATTTTCGTGTGCTGTACCCACGCATTCCGAGTGGTCCCAAGAGCTGCGGACCCTAATCGCCTAAAATTTTTCCGGATAATCAAATACGACCTAAGGAACCATATTATCCGCCCTGCCATGATCGTTCCTTATTTTTTGTGTTTTTCGGCCAAACAACTATAATTCCGCGTGATTCCCATATTTTTGTGTGTAGCCCACGGCTTCCGAGGGGTCCCGGGACCTCCAAACCCCGATCGCCTAAAAATTTTCCGAACTATCTAATACGACCTAAGGAACCATAGTATCCGCCCCGCCATGATCGTTCCTCATTTTTTGCGTTTTTCGGCCAAACAACTAGAATTTCGCCCGATTCCCATATTTTCGTGTGCTATACCCACGCATTCCGAGTGGTCCCAAGAGACGCGGACCCCTATTGCCTAAAATTTTTCCGGACTATCAAATATGACCTAAAGAACCATAGTCACCGCCCAGCCATGATCGTTCCTAGTTTTTTCCGTTTTTCTGCCAAAAAACTAGAATTCCGCGCGATTCCCATATTTTCGTGTCCTATAGCCCACGCCTTCCAAGTGAACCCGGGAACTCCGGACCCCTATCGCCTAAAATTTTTCCGGACTATCAAATACGACCTAAGGAACCATAGTCACCGTCCAGCCATGATCATTCGGCCAAAAAACTAGAATTCCACCCGATTACAATATTTTTGTGAGCTATTACCCACCCTTCCAAGTGGTTCCGGGACTCCCGGACCCCGATCGCCTAAAATTTTTCCGGGCCATCAAATACGACCTAAGGAACCATAGTAACCGCCCCGCGATCATCGTTTCTCATGTTTTGAATTTTTCGGCCAAAAAACTTGAATTACGCCCGATTCCCATATTTTCGTGTGCTATACCCACGCCTTCCAAGTGGTCCGGGGAGCCGCGGACCCCGATCGCCTAAAATTTTTACGGATTATCAAATACGACCTAAGGTACCATAGTCACCGCCCCACCATCATCGTTCCAAATGCTTTGCATATTTCGGCCAAAATACTAGAACTCCGCGCGATTTGCATATTTTCGTGTTCTATAGCTTATGCCTTCCAAGTGGTCCCGGGAGCCGTGGACCCCGATCGCCTAAAATATTCCGGGCCATCAAATACGACCTAAGGAACAGTAGTCACCGCCCCGCCATGATCGTTCCTCATTTATTGCGTTTTTCGGCCAAAAAACTAGAATTTCGCTCGATTACCATATCTTTGTGTGCCCCACGCCTTCCGAGTGGGCCGGGCCGCCAGACTCGGATCGCCTAAAAAGTTTTCGGGCCATCAATTAGGACCTAAGGAACCATAGTCACCATCTCGCCATGATCGTTCCTCATTTTTTGCATTTTTGGCCAAAAAACTAGAATTTCGCCCGATTCCCATATTTTTGTGTGCTATCGCCCACGCCTTCTGAGTGGGTCGGGCCCCCCGGAGCCGGATCGCCTAAAAATTTTTCGGACTATCAAATACGACCTAAGGAACCATAGTCACCGTCTCGCCATGATCGTTCCTAGTCTTTTGCGTTTTTCAGCCAAAAAACTCGAATTCCTCGCGATTTCCATATTTTCGTGTGCTTTAGCCCACGCCTTCAAAGGGGTCTCGGGAACCCGAACCCCGATCGTCTAAAAATTTTCCGGGCCATCAAATACGACCTAAGGAACCATAGTAACCACCCCGCCATGATCGTTCCTCATTTTTTGCGTTTTTTCGGCCAAACAACTAGAATTTCGCCCGATTCCCATATTTTCGTGTATACCCACGCATTCCTAGTGGTCCCAAGAGCCGCGGACCCCGATCACCTAAAATTTTTCCGGACTATCAAATAAGACCTAAGGAACCATAGTCACCGCCCAGCCATGATCGTTCCTAGGTTTTTCCATTTTTCGGCCAAAAAACTAGAATTCCACGCGATTCCCATATTTTCGTGTCCTATAGCCCACGCGTTCCAAGCGAACCCGGGAACTCCGGACCCCTATCGCCTAAAATTTTTCCGGACTATCAAATACGACCTAAGGAACAATAGTCACCGCCCAGCCATGATCATTCCTCATTTGTTGCGTTTTTCGGCCAAAAATCTAGAATTCCGCCCGATTACAATATTTTTGTGTGCTATTGCCCACCCTTCCAAGTGGTTCCGGGACCCCCGGACCCAGATCGCCAAAAATCTTTCCGGGCCGTCAAATACGACCTAAGGAACCATAGTAACCACCCCGCGATCATCGTTTCTCATGTTTTGAATTTTTTCGCCAAAAAACTAGAATTACGCCCGATTCCCATATTTTCGTGTGCTATACCCACGCCTTCCAAGTGGTTCGGGGAGCAGCGGACCCCGATCGCCTAAAATTTTTCTGGACTATCAAATATGACCTAAGGTACCATAGTCGACGCCCCACCATGATCGTTCCAAATGCTTTGCATTTTTCGGCCAAAAAACTAGAACTCCGCGCGATTTGCATATTTTCGAGTGCTATAGCTTACGCCTTCCGAGTGGTCCCGGGAGTCGTGGTCCCCGATCGCCTAAAATTTTCCGGGCAATCAAATACGACCTAAGGAACCATAGTCACCGCCCTGCCATGATCCTTCCTCATTTATTGCATTTTTCAGCCAAAAAGCTAGAATTTCGCTCGATTACCATATTTTTGTGTGCCCCACGCCTTCCGAGTGGGCCAGGCCGCCGGACTCGGATCGCCTAAAAAATTTTCGGGCAATAAATTAGGACAAAAGGAACCATAGTCACCGCCTCGCCATGATCGTTCCTCATTCTTTGCATTTTTTGGACAAAAAACTAGAATTCCGCCCGATTCCCATATTTTTGTGTGCTATATCCCACGCCTTCCGAGTGGGTCGGGCCCCCCGGAGCCGGATCGCCTAAAATTTTTCCGGACTATCAAATACGACCTAAGGAACCATAGTCACCGCCCAGCCATGACCGTTCCTAGTATTTTCCATTTTTCGGCGAAAAAACTAGAATTCCGCGTGATTTCCATATTTTCGTGTCCTATAGCCCACGCCTTCCAAGTGAACCCGGGAACTCCGGACCCCTATCGCCTAAAATTTTTCCGGACTATCAAATACGACCTAAGGAAAAATAGTCACTGCCTAGCAATGATCATTCCTCATTTGTTGCATTTTTCTGCCAAAAATCTAGAATTCCGCCCGATTATAATATTTTTGTGTGCTATTGCCCACCCTTCCAAGTGGTTCCGGGACCCCCGGACCCCGATCGCCTAAAATTTTTACGGGCCATCAAATACGACCTAAGGAACCATAGTAACCTCCCCGCGATCATCGTTTCTCATTTTTTGCATTTTTCGGCCAAAAAACTAGAATTACGCCCGATTCCCATATTTTCGTGTGCTATACCCACGCCTTCCAAGTGGTTCGGGGAGCCGCGGACCCCGATCGCCTAAAATTTTTCCGGACTATCAAATACGACCTAAGGTACCATAGTCACCGCCCCAAAATTATCGTTCCAAATGCCTTGCATTTTTCGCCTAAAAAACTAGGGGCATATTTTCGTGTGCTATAGCTTACGCCTTCCGAGTGGTCCCGGGAGCCGTGGACCCCGATCGCCTAAAATTTTCCGGGCCATCAAATACGACCTAAGGAACCATAGTCACCGCCCCGCTATGATCGTTCCTCATTTTTTGCATTTTTCGGCCAAACAACTAGAATTTCGCCCGATTCCCATATTTTCGTGTGCTATACTCACGCATTCCGAGTGGTCCCAAGAGCTGCGGACCCCGATCGCCTAAAATTTTTCCGGACTATCAAATAAGACCTAAGGAACCATAGTAACCGCCCAGCCATGATCGTTCCTAGTTTTTTCCGTTTTTCGGCCAAAAAACTAGAATTCCGCACGATTCCCATATTTTCGTGTCCTATAGCCCACGCCTTCCAAGTGAACCCGGGAACTCCGGACCCCTATCGCCTAAAATTTTTCCGGACTATCAAATACGACCTAAGGAACAATAGTCACCGCCCAGCCATGATCATTCCTCATTTGTTGCGTTTTTCGGCCAAAAATCTAGAATTCCGCCCGATTACAATATTTTTGTGTGCTATTGCCCACCCTTCCAAGTGGTTCCGGGACCCCCGGACCCAGATCGCCTAAAATTTTTCCGGACTATCAAATAAGACCTAAGGAACCATAGTCACCGCCCAGCCATGATCGTTTCTCATTTTTTGCATTTTTCGGCCAAAAAACTAGAATTACGCCCGATTCCCATATTTTCGTGTGCTATACCCACGCCTTCCAAGTGGTCCGGGGAGCCGCGGACCCCAATCGCCTAAAATTTTTCCGGACTATCAAATACGACCTAAGGTACCATAGTCAACGCCCCACCATGATCGTTCCAAATGCTTTGCATTTTTTGGCCAAAAAACTAGAACTCCGCGCGATTTGCATAATTTCGTGTGCTATAGCTTACGCCTTCCGAGTGGTCCCGGGAGCCGAGGACCCCGATCGCCTAAAATTTTCCGGGCCAACAAATACGACCTATGGAACCATAGTCACCGCCCCGCCATGATCGTTCCTCATTAATTGCGTTTTTCGGCCAAAAAGCTAGAATTCCGCTCGATTACCATATTTTTGTGTGCCCCACGCCTTCCGAGTGGGCCGGACCACCGGACTCGGATCGCCTAAAAAATTTCCGGACTATCAAATATGACCTAAGGAACGATAGTCACCGCCCCGCCATGATCGTTCCTAGTCTTTTGCGTTTTTCAGATAAAAAACTAGAATTACGCGCGATTTCCATATTTTCGTGTGCTTTAGCCCACGCCTTCAAAGGGGTCCCGGGAACCCCGAACCCCGATCATCTAAAACTTTTCCGGGCCATCAAATACGTCCTAAGGAACATAGTAACCACCCCTCCATGATCGTTCCTCATTTTTTGCGTTTTTCGGCCAAACAACTAGAATTTCGCCCGATTCCCATATTTTCGTGTGCTATACCCACGCATTCCGAGTGGTCCCAAGAGCCGCGGACCCCGATCGCCTAAAATTTTTCCGGACTATCAAATAAGACCTAAGGAACCATAGTCACCGCCCAGCCATGATCGTTCCTAGTTTTTTCCGTTTTTCGGCAAAAAAACTAGAATTCCGCGCGATTCCCATATTTTCGTGTCCTATAGCCCATGCCTTCCAAGTGAACCCGGGAACTCCGGACCCCTATCGCCTAAAATTTTTCCGGACTATCAAATACGACCTAAGGAACATTAGTCACCGCCCAACCATGATCATTCCTCATTTGTTGCGTTTTTCGGCCAAAAACCTAGAATTCCGCCCGATTACAGTATTTTTGTGTGCTATTGCCCACCCTTCCAAGTGGTTCCGGGACCCCCGGACCCAGATCGCCAAAAATCTTTCCGGGCCGTCAAATACGACCTAAGGAACCATAGTAACCACCCCGCGATCATCGTTTCTCATGTTTTGAATTTTTCGGCCAAAAAACTAGAATTACGCCCGATTCCCATATTTTTGTGTGCTATACCCACGCCTTCCAAGTGGTCCGGGGAGCCGCGGACCCCGATCGCCTAAAATTTTTCCGGACTATCAAATACGACCTAAGGAACCATAGTCAACGCCCCACCATGATCGTTCCAAATGCTTTGCATTTTTTGGCCAAAAAACTAGAACTCCGCGCGATTTGCATAATTTCGTGTGCTATAGCTTACGCCTTCCGAGTGGTCCCGGGAGCCGTGGACCCCGATTGCCTAAAATTTTCCGGGCCATCAAATACGACCTACGGAACCATAGTCACCGCCTACCATGATCGTTCCTCATTTATTGCGTTTTTCGGCCAAAAACCTAGAATTCTAGTCGATTACCATATTTTTGTGTGCCCCACGCCTTCCGAGTGGGCCGGGCCACCTGACTCGGATCGCCTAAAAAATTTTCGGTCCATTAATTAGGACCTAAGGAACCATAGTCACTGCCTCGCCATTATCGTTCCTCATTTTTTGCATTTTTTGGCCAAAAAACTAGAATTCCGCCCGATTCCCATATTTTTGTGTGCTATCGCCCATGCCTTCCGAGTGGACCGGGCCCCCGGACCCGGATCGCCTAAAAAATTTCCGGACGATCAAATATGACCTAAGGAACCATAGTCACCGCCCCGCCATGATCGTTCCTAGTCTTTTGCGTTTTTCAGCTAAAAAAACTAGAATTCCGTGCGATTTCCATATTTTCGTGTGCTAAAGCCCACGCCTTCCAAGGGGTCCCGGGAACCCCGAACCCCGATTGCCTAAAAATTTTCCGGGCCATCAAATACGACCTAAGGAGCCATAGTAACCACCCCGCCAAGATCGTTCCTCATTTTTTGCATTTTTCGGCCAAACAACTAGAATTTTGCCCGATTCCCATATATTTATGTGCTATACCCACGCATTCCGAGTGGTCCAAAGAGCCGCGGACCCCGATCGCCTAAAATTTTTCCGGACTATCAAATAAGAACTAAGAAACCATAGTCACCGCCCAGCCATGATCGTTCCTAGTTTTTTCCATTTTTCGGCCAAAAAACTAGAATTCCGTGCGATTCCCATATTTTCGTGTCCTATAGCCCACGCCTTCCAAGTGAACCCGGGAACTCCGGACACCTATCGCCTAAAATTTTTCCGGACTATCAAATATGACCTAAGGAACAATAGTCACCGCCCAGCCATGATCATTCCTCATTTGTTGCGTTTTTCTGCCAAAAATCTAGAATTCCGCCCGATTACAATATTTTTGTGTGCTATTGCCCACCCTTCCAGGTGGTTCCGGGACCCCCGGAACCCGATCGCCTAAAATTTTTACGGGCCATCAAATACGACCTAAGGAACCATAGTAACCTCCCCGCGATCATCGTTTCTTATTTTTTGCATTTTTTGGCCAAAAAACTAGAATTACGCCCGATTCCCATATTTTCGTGTACTATACCCACGCCTTCCAAGTGGTCTGGGGAGCCACGGACCCCGATCGCCTAAAATTTTTCCGGTCTATCAAATACGACCTAAGGTACCATAGTCACCGCCCCACCATGATCGTTCCAAATGCTTTGCATTTTTCGCCCAAAAAACTAGAACTCCGCGCGATTTGCATATTTTTGTGTGTATAGCTTACGCCTTCCGAGTGGTCCCGGGAGCCGTGGACCCCGATCGCCTAAAATTTTCCGGGCCATCAAATACGACCTAAGGAACCATAGTCACCACCCCGCCATGATCGTTCCTCATTTATTGCATTTTTCGGCCAAAAAACTAGAATTTCGCTCGATTACCATATTTTTGTGTGCTATTGCCCATGCCTTCCGAGTGGGCCAGGGCGCCGGACTCGGATCGCCTAAAAAATTTTTCGGGCCATCAATTACGACCTAAGGAACCGTAGTCACCGTCTCGCCATGATCGTTCCTCATATTTTGCATTTTTGGCCAAAAAACTAGAATTCCGCTCGATTACCATATTTTTGTGTGCTATTGCCCACGCCTTCCGAGTGGGCCGGGCCGCCGAACTCGGATCGCCTAAAAAAATTTCGGGCCATCAATTAGGACCTAAGGAACCATAGTCACCGCCTCGCCATGATCGTTCCTCATTTTTTGCATTTTTTGGCCAAAAAACTAGAATTCCGCCCGATTCCCATAATTTTGTGTGCTATCGCCCACGCCTTCCGAGTGGGTCGGGCCCCCCGGAGCCGGATCGCCTAAAATTTTTTCAGACTATCAAATACGACCTAAGGAACCATAGTCACCGCCCCGCCATGATTGTTCCTAGTCTTTTGCGTTTTTCAGCAAAAAATCCTAGAATTTCGCGCGATTTCCATATTTTCGTGTGCTTTAGCCCACGCCTTCCAAGGGGTCCCGGGAACCCCGAACCCCGATCGCCTAAAAATTTTCCGGGCCAACAATTAAGACTTAAGGAACCATAGTAACCACCCCACCATGATCGTTCCTCATTTTTTGCGTTTTTCGGCCAAACAACTAGAATTTCGCCCGATTCCCATATTTTCGTGTGCTATACCCACGCCTTCCGAGTGGTCCCGGGACCTCCGGACCCCTATCGCCTAAAATTTTTCCGGACTATCAAATACGACCTAAGGAACCATAGTATCCGCCCCGCCATGATCGTTCCTCATTTTTTGCGTTTTTCGGCCAAACAACTAGAATTCCGCGCGATTCCCATATTTTTGTGTGTTATAGCCCACGCCTTCCGAGTGGTCCCGGGACCTCCGGACCCCTATCGCCTAATATTTTTCTGGACTATCAAATAAGACCAAAGGAACCATAGTCACCGCCTTGCCAAGATCTTTCCACATATTTTGCATGTTACTGAAAAAGACCTAGAATTTCGCCCGATTCCCATATTTTCATGTGCTATACCCACGCATTTCGAGTGGTCCCAAGAGCCGCGGACCTCGATCGCCTAAAATTTTTTCGGGCAATCAAATATGACATAAGGAACCATATTATCCGCCCTGCCATGATCTTTCCTTATTTTTTGCATTTTTCGGCCAAACAACTAGAATTTCACGCAATTTCCCTATTTTTGTGTGTTATAGCCCACGCCTTCCGAGGGGTCCCGGGACCTCCGGACCCCGATCGCCTAAAAATTTTCCAGACTATCAAATAAGACCAAAGGAACCATAGTCACCGCCCTGCCAAGATCTTTCCATATTTTTTGCATGTTACTGAAAAAGACCTAGAATTTCGCCCGATTCCCATATTTTCGTGTGCTATACCCACGCATTCCGAGTGGTCCCAAGATACGCGGACCCCTATCGCCTAAAATTTTTCCGGACTATCAAATAAGACCTAAGGAACTATAGTCACCGCCCAGCCATGATCGTTCCTAGTTTTTTCCGTTTTTCGGCCAAAAAACTAGAATTCTGCGCGATTCCCATATTTTCGTGTCCTATAGCCCACGCCTTCCAAGTGAACCCGGGAACTCCGGACCCCTATCGCCTAAAATTTTTCCGGACTATCAAATACGACCTAAGGAACCATAGTCACCGCCCAGCCATGATCAATCCTCATTTATTGCGTTTTTCGGCCAAAAAGCTAGAATTCCACTCGATTACCATATTTTTGTGTGCCCCACGCCTTCCGAGTGGGCCGGGCCGCCGGACTCGGATTGCCTAATAAATTTTCTGGCCATCAATTAGGACCTAAGAAACCATAGTCACCGCCCAGCCATGATCGTTCCTAGTTTTTTCCGTTTTTCGGCCAAAAAACTAGAATTCCGTGCGATTCCCATATTTTCGTGTCCTATAGCCCACGCCTTCCAAGTGAACCCGGGAACTCCGGACCCCTATCGCCTAAAATTTTTCCGGACTATCAAATACGACCTAAGGAACCATAGTCACCGCCCAGCCATGATCAATCCTCATTTATTGCGTTTTTCGGCCAAAAAGCTAGAATTCCACTCGATTACCATATTTTTGTGTGCCCCACGCCTTCCGAGTGGGCCGGGCCGCCGGACTCGGATCGCCTAATAAATTTTCTGGCCATCAATTAGGACCTAAGGAACCATAGTCACCGCCTCGCCATGATCGTTCCTCATGTTTTGCATTTTTGGCCAAAAAACTAGAATTCTACTCGATTACCATATTTTTATGTGCTATTGACCACGCCTTCCGACTGGGCCGGGCCGCCGGACTCAGATCGCTAAAAATTTTTCGCGCCATCAATTAGGACCTAAGGAACCATAGTCACCGCCTCGCCATGATCGTTTCTCATTTTTTGCATTTTTTGCCAAAAAACTAGAATTCCGCCCGATTCCCATATTTTTGTGTGCTATCGCCCACGCCTTCAGAGTGGGTCGGGCCCCCCGGAGCCGGATCTCCTAAAAATTTTCCGGACTATCAAATACGACCTAAGGAACCATAGTCACCGCCCCGCCATAATCGTTCCTAGTCTTTTGCGTTTTTCAGCCAAAAAACAAGAATTCCGCGCGATTTCCATATTTTCGTGTGCTTCAGCCCACGCCTTCCAAGGGGTCCCGGGAACCCCGATCGCCTAAAAATTTTCCGGGCCATAAAATATGACCTAAGGAACCATAGTAACCACCCCGCCATGATCGTTCATCATTTTTTGCATTTTTCGGCCAAACAACTAGAATTCTGCGCGATTCCCATATTTTTGTGCGTTATAGCCCACGCCTTCCGAGTGGTCCCGGGACCTCCTGACCCCTATCGCCTAAAATTTTTCCAGACTATCAAATACGACCTAAGGAACCATAGTATCCGCCCCGCCATGATCGTTCCTCATTTTTTGTGTTTTTCGGCCAGACAACTAGAATTTCGCGCGATTCCCATATTTTTGTGTGTTATAGCCCATGCCTTCCGAGTGGTCCCGGGACCTCCGGACCCCTATTGCCTAATATTTTTCCGGACTATCAAATAAGACCAAAGGAACCATAGTCACCGCCCTGCCAAGATCTTTCCACATTTTTTGCATGTTACTGAAAAAGACCTAGAATTTCGCCCGATTCCCATATTTTTGTGTGCTATACCCACGCATTCCGAGTGGTCCCAAGAGCCGCGGACCCCGATCGCCTAATATTTTTCCGCTCAATCAAATACGACCTAAGGAACCATATTATCCGCCCTGCCATGATCGATCCTTATTTTTTGCATTTTTCGGCCAAAAAAGTAGAATTCCGCGCGATTCCCATCTTTTTGTGTGTTATAGCCCACGCCTTCCGAGGGGTCCCGGGAACTCCGGACCCCGATCGCCTAAAAATTTTCCGGACTATCAAATACGACCTAAGGAACCATAGTATCCGCCCCACCATGATCGTTCCTCATTTTTTGCATTTTTCGGCCAAACAACTAGAATTACGCCCGATTCCCATATTTTCGTGCGCTATACCCACGCATTCCGAGTGGTCCCAAGAGACGCGGACCTCTATCGCCTAAAATTTTTCCGGACTATCAAATAAGACCTAAGGAACCATAGTCACCGCCCAGCCATGATCGTTCCTAGTTTTTTCCGTTTTTCGGCCAAAAACTAGAATTCCGCGCGATTCCCATATTTTCGTATCCTATAGCCCACGCCTTCCAAGTTAACCCGGGAACTACGAACCCCTATCGCCTAAAATTTTTCCGGACTATCAAATACGACCTAAGGAACCATAGTCACCGCCCAGCTATGATCATTCCTCATTTGTAGCATTTTTCGGCCAAAAAACTAGAATTCCGCCCGATTACAATATTTTTGTGTGCTATTGCCCACCCTTCCAAGTGGTTCCGGGACCCCCGGACCCCGATCGCCTAAAATTTTTCCGGGCCGTCAAATACGACCTAAGGAACCATAGTAACCGCCCCGCCATCATCGTTTCTCATTTTTTGCATTTTTCGGCCAAAAAACTAGAATTACGCCCGATTCCCATATTTTCGTGTGCTATACCCACGCCTTCCAAGTGGTCCGGGGAGCCGCGGACCCCGATCGCCTAAAATTTTTCCGGACTATCAAATACGACCTAAGGTACCATAGTCACCGCCCCACCATCATCGTTTCAAATGCTTTGCATTTTTCGGCCAAAAAACTAGAACTCCGCGCGATTTGCATATTTTCGTGTGCTATAGCTTACGCCTTCCGAGTGGTCCCGGGAGCCGTGGACCCCGATCGCCTAAAATTTTCCGGGCCATCAAATACGACCTAAGGAACCATAGTCACCGCCCCGCCATGATCGTTCCTCATTTATTGCGTTTTTCGGCCAAAAAACTAGAATTCCGCTCGATTACCATATTTTTGTGTGCCCCACGCCTTCGGAGTGGGCCGAGCCGCCGTACTCGGATCGCATAAAAAATTTTCAGGCTATCAATTAGGACCTAAGGAACCATAGTCACCGCCTCGCCATGATCGTTCCACATGTTTTGCATTTTTTGCATTTTTTAGCCAAAAACTAGAATTCTGCTCGATTACCATATTTTTGTGTGCTATTGCCCACGCCTTCCGAGTGGGCCGAGCCGCCGGACTCGGATCGGCTAAAAAAATTTTGGGCCAGAAATTAGGACCTATGGAACCATAGTCACCGCCTCGCCCTGATCGTTTCTCATTTTTTGCATTTTTGGCCAAAAAACTAGAATTCCGCCTGATTCCCATATTTTTGTGTGCTATCGCCCATGCCTTCCGAGTGGGTCGGCCCCCCCGGAGCCGGATCGCCTAAAAATTTTCCGGACTATCAAATACGACCTAAGGAACCATAGTCACCGCCCCACCATGATTGTTCTTAGTCTTTTGCGTTTTCCAGCCAAAAAACTAGAATTCCGCGCGATTTCCATATTTTCGTGTGCTTAAGCCCACGCCTTCCAAGGGGGCCCGGGAACCCCGAACCCTGATCGCCTAAAAATTTTCCGGGCCATCAAATACGACCTAAGGAACCATAGTAACCACCCCGCCATGATTGTTCCTCATTTTTTGCATTTTTCGGCCAAACAACTAGAATTCTGCGCGATTCCCATATTTTTGTGTGTTATAGCCCACGCCTTCCGAGTGGTCCCGGGACCTCCTGACCCGTATCGCCTAAAACTTTTTTAGACTATCAAATACGACCTAAGGAACCATAGTATCCGCCCCGCCATGTTCGTTCCTCATTTTTTGTGTTTTTCGGCCAGACAACTAGAATTCCGCGCGATTCCCATATTTTTGTGTGTTATAGCCCACGCCTAACGAGTGGTCCCGGGACCTCCGGACCCCTATCGCCTAATATTTTTTCGGACTATCAAATAAGACCAAAGGAACCATAGTCACCGCCCTGCAAAAATCATTCCACATTTTTTGCATGTTACTGAAAAAGACCTAGAATTTCGCCCGATTCCCATATTTTCGTGTGCTATACCCACGCATTCCGAGTGGTCCCAAGAGCCGCGGACCTCGATCGCCTAAAATTTTTCCGGGCAATCAAATACGACCTAAGGAACCATATTATCCGCCCTGCCATGATCGTTTCTTATTGTTTGCGTTTTTCGGCCAAACAACTAGAATTCCGCGCGATTCCCATATTTTTGTAGCCCACGCCTTCCGAGTGGTCCCGGGACCTCCTGACCCCTATCGCCTAAAACATTTCCGGACTATCAAATACGACCTAAGGAACCATAGTATCCGCCCCGCCATGTTCGTTCCTCATTTTTTGTGTTTTTCGGCCAGACAACTAGAATTCGGCGCGATTCCCATATTTTTGTGTGTTATAGCCCACGCCTTACGAGTGGTCCCGGGACCTCCGGACCCCTATCGCCTAATATTTTTTCGGACTATCAAATAAGACCAAAGGAACCATAGTCACCGCCCTGCCAAGATCTTTCCACATTTTTTGCATGTTACTGAAAAAGACCTAGAATTTCGCCCGATTCCCATATTTTCGTGTGCTATACCCACGCATTCCGAGTGGTCCCAAGAGCCGCGGACCCCGATCGCCTAAAATTTTTCCGGGCAATCAAATACGACCTACGGAACCATATTATCTGCCCTGCCATGATCGTTCCTTATTTTTTGCGTTTTTCGGCCAAACAACTAGAATTCCGCACGATTCCCATATTTTTGTGTGTTATAGCCCACGCCTTCCGAGGGTTCCCGGGACCTCCGGACCCCGATCGCCTAAAAATTTTTCGGACTATCAAACACGACCTAAGGAACCATAGTATCCGCCCCGCCATGATCGTTCCTCATTTTTTGCGTTTTTCGGCCAAACAACTAGAATTCCGCGCGATCCCATATTTTTGTGTGTTATAGCCCACGCCTTCCGAGTGGTCCCGGGTCTCCGGACCCCTATCGCCTAAAATTTTTCCGGACTATCAAATAAGACCTAAGGAACCATAGTCACCGCCCAGCCATGATCGTTCCTAGTTTTTTCCGTTTTTCGGCCAAAAAACTAGAATTCCGCGCGATTCCCATATTTTCGTGTCCTATAGCCCACGCCTTCCAAGTCAACCCGGGAACTCCGGACCCCTATCGCCTAAAATTTTTCCGGACTATCAAATACGACCTAAGGAACCATAGTCACCGCCCAGCCATGATCATTCCTCATTTGTTGCATTTTTCGGCCAAAAAACTAGAATTCCGCCCGATTACAATATTTTTGTGTGCTATTGCCCACCCTTCCAAGTGGTTCCGGGACCCCCGGACCCCGATCGCCTAAAATTTTTCCGGGCCATCAAATACGACCTAAGGAACCATAGTAACCGCCCCGCCATCATCGTTTCTCATTTTTTGCATTTTTCGGCGAAAAAACTATAATTACGCCCGATTCCCATATTTTCGTGTGCTATACCCACGCCTTCCAAGTGGTCCGTGGGGTCGCGGACCCCGATCGCCTAAAATATTTCCGGACTATCAAATACGACCTAAGGTACCATAGTCACCGCCCCACCATGATCGTTCCAAATGCTTTATATTTTTCGGCCAAAAAACTAGAACTCCGGGCGATTTGCATATTTTCGTGTGCTATTGCTTACGCCTTCCGAGTGGTCCCGGGAGCCGTGGACCCCGATCATCTAAAATTTTTCGGGCCATCAAATACGACCTAAGGAACCATAGTCACCGCCCCGCCATGATCGTTCCTCAATAAGTGCATTTTTCGGCCAAAAAACTAGAATTCCGCTCGATTACCATATTTTTGCGTGCTATTGCCCACGCCTTCCGAGTGGGCCAGGCCGCCGGACTCGGATCGCAAAAAAAATTTTCGGGCCATCAATTACGACCTAAGGAACATAGTCACCGTCTCGCCATGATCGTTCCTCATGTTTTGCATTTTTGGCCAAAAAGCTAGAATTCCGCTCGATTACCATATTTTTGTGTGCTATTGCCCACGCCTTCCGAGTGGTCCCGGGACCTCCGGACCCCTATCGCCTAATATTTTTCCGGACTATCAAATAAGACCAAAGGAACCATAGTCACCGCCGTGCCAAGATCTTTCCACAGTTTTTGCATGTTACTGAAAAAGACCTAGAATTTTGCCCGATTCCCATATTTTCGTGTGCTATACCCACGCATTCCGAGTGGTCCCAAGAGCCGCGGACCCCGATCGCTTAAAATTTTTCCGGGCAATCAAATACGACCTAAGGAACCATATTATCTGCCCTGCCATGATCATTCCTTATTTTTTGCGTTTTTCGGCCAAACAACTAGAATTCCGCGCGATTCCCATATTTTTGTGTGTTATAGCCCACGCCTTCCGAGGGTTCCCGGGACCTCCGGACCCCGATCGCCTAAAAATTTTCTAGACTATCAAATACGACCTAAGGAACCATAGTATCCGCCCCGCCATGATCGTTCCTCATTTTTTGCGTTTTTCGGCCAAACAACTAGAATTTCGCCCGATTCCCATATTTTCGTGCGCTATACCCACGCATTCCGAGTGGTCCCAAGAGACGCGGACCTCTATCGCCTAAAATTTTTCTGGACTATCAAATAAGACCTAAGGAACCATAGTCACCGCCCAGCCATGTTCGTTCCTACTTTGTTCCGTTTTTCGGCCAAAAAACTAGAATTCCGTGCGATTCCCATATTTTCGTGTCCTATAGCCCACGCCTTCCAAGTCAACCCGGGAACTCCGGACCCCTATCGCCTAAAATTTTTCCGGACTATCAATTACGACCTAAGGAACCATAGTCACCGCCCAGCCATGATCAATCCTCATTTCTTGCGTTTTTCGGCCAAACAACTAGAATTCCACGCGATTCCCATATTTTTGTGTGTTATAGCCCACGCCTTCCGAGTGGTCCCGGGACCTCCTGACCCCTATCGCCTAAAACTTTTCTGGACTATCAAATACGACCTAAGGAACCATAGTATCCGCCCCGCCATGATCGTTCCTCATTTTTTGCGTTTTTCGGCCAAATAACCTAAATTCCGCGCGATTCCCATATTTTTGTGTGTTATAGCCCACGCCTTCCGATTGGTCCCGGGACCTCCGGACCCCTATCGCCTAATATTTTTCCGGACTATCAAATAAGACCAAAGGAACCATAGTCACCGCCCTGCCAAGAACTTTCCACAGTTTTTGCATGTTACTGAAAAAGACCTAGAAATTTGCCCGATTCCCATATTTTCGTGTGCTATACCCACGCATTCCGAGTGGTCCCAAGATCCGCGGACCCCGATCGCCTAAAATTTTTCCGGGCAATCAAATACGACCTAAGGAACCATATTATCCGCCCTGCCATGATCGTTCCTTATTTTTTGCATTTTTCGGCCAAACAACTAGAATTCCGCGCGATTCCCATATTTTTGTGTGTTATAGCCCACGCCTTCCGAGGGTTCCCGGGACCTCCGGACCCCGATCGCCTAAAAATTTTCCAGACTATCAAATAAGACCAAAGGAACCACAGTCACCGCCCTGCCAAGATCTTTCCACATTTTTTGCATGTTACTGAAAAAGACCTAGATTTTCTCCTGATTCCCATATTTTCGTGTGCTATACCCACGCATTCCGAATGGTCCCAAGAGACGCGGACCCCTATCGCCTAAAATTTTTCCGAACTATCAAATAAGACCTAAGGAACCATAGTCACCGTCCAGCCATGATCGTTCCTAGTTTTTTCCGTTTTTCGGCCAAAAAATTAGAATTCCGCGCGATTTCCATATTTTCGTGTCCTATAGCCCACGCCGTCCAAGTGAACCCGGGAACTCCGGACCCCTATCGCCTAAAATTTTTGCGGGCCATCAAATACGACTTAAGGAACCATAGTAACCGCCCCGTGATCATCGTTTCGCATTTTTTTGCATTTTTCGGCCAAAAAACTAGAATTACGCCCGATTCCCATATTTTCGTGTGCTATACCCACGCCTTCCAAGTGGTCCGGGGAGCCGCGGACCCCGATCGCCTAAATTTTTTCCGGGCCATCAAATACAACCTAAGGAACCATAGTTACCGCCTCGCCATGATCGTTCCTCATTTATTGCGTTTTTCGGCCAAAAAGCTAAAATTCTGCTCGATTACCATATTTTTGGTGTGCCCCACGCCTTCCGAGTGGGCCGGGCCGCCAGACTCGGATCGCCTAAAAAATTTTCGGGCCATCAATTAGGACCTAAGGAACCATAGTCACCGCCTTGCCATGATCATTTCTCGTATTTTGCATTTTTGGCCAAAAAACTAGAATTCCGCCCGATTCCCATATTTTTGTGTGCTATCGCCCACGCCTTCCGAGTGGGTTGGGCCCCCCGGAGCAGGATCGCCTAAAAATTTTTCGGACTATCAAATATGACCTAAGGAACCATAGTCACCGCCCCGCCATGATCGTTGCTAGTCTTTTGCGTTTTTTAGCCAAAAAACTAGAATTCCGCGCGATTTCCATATTTTCGTGTGCTTTAGCCCACCCCTTCCAAGGGGTCCCGGAAACCCCGAACCCCGGTCATCTAAAAATTTTTCGAGCCATCAAATACGACCTAAGGAACCATAATAACCACCCCGCCATGATCGTTCCTCATTTTTTGCGTTTTTCGGCCAAACAACTAGAATTCCGCGCGATTCCCATATTTTTGTGTGTTATAGCCCAAGCCTTCCGAGTGGTCCCGGGACCTCCTGACCCCTATCGCCTAAAAATTTTCCGGACTATCAAATACGACCTAAGGAACCATAGTATCCGCCCCGCCATGATCGTTCCTCATTTTTTGCATTTTTCGGCCAAACAACTAGAATTCAGCGCGATTCCTATATTTTTGTGTGTTATAGCCCACGCCTTCCGAGTGGTCCCGGGACCTCCGGACCCCTATCGCCTAATATTTTCCCGGACTATCAAATAAGACCAAAGGAACCATAGTCACCGCTCTGCCAAGATGTTTCCACATCTTTTGCATGTTACTGAAAAAGAACTAGAATTTCGCCCGATTCCCATATTTTCGTGTGCTATACCCACGCCTTCCAAGTGAACCCGGGAACTCCGGACTCCTATAGCCTAAAATTTTTCCGGACTATCAAATACGACCTGAGGAACCATAGTCACCACCCAGCCATGATCATTCCTCATTTGTTGCGTTTTTCGGCCAAAAAACTAGAATTCCGCCCGATTACAATATTTTTGTGTGCTATTGCCCACGCCTTCCGAGTGGGCCGGGCCGCCGGACTCGGATCGCCTAAAAAATTTTCGGGCCATCAATTAGGACCTAAGGAACCATAGTCACCACCTCGCCATGATCGTTTCTCATTTTTTGCATTTTTTGGACAAAAAACTAGAATTCCGCCCGATTCCCATATTTTTGTGTGCTATCGCCCACTCCTTCCGAGAGGCTCGGGTCCCCCGGAGCGGGATCGCCTAAAAATTTTCTGGACTATCAAATACGACCTAAGGTACCATAGTCACCGCCCTGCCATGATCGTTCCTAGTCTTTTGTGTTTTTCTGCCAAAAAACTAGAATTCCACGCGATTTCCATATTTTCGTGTGCTTTAGCCCACTCCTTCCAAGGGGTCCCGGGAACCCCGAACCCCGATCGCCTAAAAATTTTCCGGGCAATCAAATACGACCTAAGGAACCATAGTAACCACCCCGCCATGATCGTTCCTCATTTTTTGCGTTTTTCGGCCAAACAACTAGAATTCCGCGCGATTCCCATATTTTTGTGTGTTATAACCCGCGCCTTCCGAGTGGTCCCGGGACCTCTGGGCCCCTATCGCCTAATATTTTTCCGGACTATCAAATAAGACCAAAGGAATCATAGTCACCGCCCTGCCAAGATCTTTCCACATTTTTGGCATGTTACTGAAAAAGACCTAGAATTTTGCCCGATTCCCATATTTTTGTGTGCTATACCCACGCATTCCGAGTGGTCCCGAGAGCCGCGAAACCCGATCGCCTAAAATTTTTCCGGGCAATCAAATACGACCTAAGGAACCATATTTTTCGGCCAAACAACTAGAATTCCGCGCGATTCCCATATATTTGTGTGTTATAGCCCACGCCTTCCGAGGGGTCCCGGGACCTCCGGACCCCGATCGACTAAAAATTTTCCGGACTATCAAATACGACCTAAGGAACCATAGTATCCGCCCCGCCATGATCGTTCCTCATTTTTTGCGTTTTTCGGCCAAACAACTAGAATTTCGCCCGATTCCCATATTTTCGTGTGCTATACCCACGCATTCCGAGTGGTCCCAAGAGACGCGGACCCCTATCGCCTAAAATTTTTCTGGACTATCAAATAAGACCTAAGGAACCATAGTCACCGCCCAGCCATGATCGTTCCTAGTTTTTTTCGTTTTTCGGCCAAAAAACTAGAATTCCGCGCGATTCCCATATTTTCGTGTCCTATAGCCCACGCCGTCCAAGTGAACCCGGGAACTCCGGACCCCTATCGCCTAAAATTTTTCCGGACTATCAAATACGACCTAAGGAACCATAGTCACCGCCCAGCCATGATCATTCCTCATTTGTTGCGTTTTTCGGCCAAAAAAACTAGAATTCCGCCCGATTACAATATTTTTGTGTGCTACTGCCCACCCTTCCAAGTGGTTCCGGGACCCCCGGACCCCGATCGCCTAAAATTTTTTCGGGCCATCAAATACGACCTAAGGAACTATAGGAACCGCCCCGCGATCATCGTTTCGCATTTTTTGCATTTTTCGGCCAAAAAACTAGAATTACGCCCTATTCCCATATTTTCTTGTGCTATACCCACGCCTTCCAAGTGGTCCGGGGAGCCGCGGACCCCGATCGCCTAAAATTTTTCCGCACTATCAAATACGACCTAAGGTACCATAGTCACCGCTCTACCATGATCGTTCCAAATGCTTTGCATTTTTCGGCCAAAAAACTAGAACTCCGCGCGATTTGCATATTTTCGTGTGCTATAGCTTACGCCTTCCGAGTGGTCCCGGGAGCCGTGGACCCCGATCACCTAAAATTTTTCGGGCCATCAAATATGACCTAAGGAACCATAGTCACCGCCCTGCCAAGATCATTCCTCATTTATTGCGTTTTTCGGCCAAAAAGCTAGAATTCCGCTCGATTACCATATTTTTGTGTGCCCCCACGCCTTCTGAGTGGGCCGGGCCGCCGGACTTGGATCGCCTAAAAAAATTTCGGGCTATCAATTAGGACCTAAGGAACCATAGTCACCGCCTCTCCATGATCGTTCCTCATTTTTTGCATTTTTGGGCCAAAAAACTAGAATTCCGCCCGATTCCCATATTTTTGTGTCCTATCGCCCATGCCTTCCGAGTGGGTCGGGCCCCCCGGAGCCGGATCGCCTAAAAATTTTCCAGATTATCAAATACGACCTAAGGAACCATAGTCACCGCCCCGCCATGATCGTTCCTAGTCTTTTGCATTTTTCATCTAAAAAACTAGAATTCCGCGCGATTTCCATATTTTCGTGTGCTTTAGCCACGCCTTCAAAGGGGTCCTGGGAACCCCGAACCCGATCGTCTAAAAATTTTCCGGGCCATCAAATACGACCTAAGGAACCATAGTAACCACCCCGCCATGATCGTTCCTCATTTTTTTCATTTTTCGGCCAAACAACTAGAATTTCGCCCAATTCCCATATTTTCGTGTGCTATACCCACGCATTTCGAGTAGTCCCAAGAGCCGCGGACCCCGATCGCCTAAAAGTTTTCCGGACTATCAAATAATACCTAAGGAACCAAAGTCACCACCCAGCCATGATCGTTCCTAGTTTATTCCATTTTTCGGCCAAATAACTAGAATTCCGCACGATTCCCATATTGTCGTGTCCTATAGCCCACGCCTTCCAAGTGAACCCGGGAACTCCGGACCCCTATCGCCTAAAATTTTTCCGGACTATCAAATATGACGTAAGGAACCATAGTCACCGCCCAGCCATGATCATTCCTCATTTGTTGCGTTTTTCGGCCAAAAAACTAGAATTCCGCCCGATTACAATATTTTTGTGTGCTATTGCCCACACCTTCCGAGTGGGCCGGGCCGCCGGACTCGGATCGCCTAAAAACTTTTCGGGCCATCAATTAGGACCTAAGGAACCAAAGTCACCGCCTCGCCATGATCGTTCCTCATTCTTTTGCATTTTTTGGCCAAAAAACTAGAATTCTGCCCGATTCCCATATTTTTGTGTGCTATCGCCCACGCCTTCCGAGTGGGTCGGGCCCCCCGGAGCCGGATCGCCTAAAATTTTTCCGGACTATCAAATACGAACTAAGGTACCATAGTCACCGCCCCACCATGATCGTTCCAAATGCTTTGCATTTTTCGGCCAAAAAACAAGAACTCCACGCGATTTGCATATTTTCGTGTGCTATAGCTTACGCCTTCCGAGTGGTCCCGGGAATCGTGGACCCCGATCGCCTAAAATTTTCCGGGCCATCAAATACGACCTAAGGAACCATAGTCACCGCCCCTCCATGATCGTTCCTCATTTATTGCGGTTTTCGGCCTAAAAGCTAGAATTTCGCTCGATTACCATATTTTTGTGCGCCCCGCGCCTTCCGAGTGGGCCGGGCCGCCGGACTCGGATCGCCTAAAAAAATTTCGGGCCATCAATTAGGACCTAAGGAACCATAGTCACCGCCTCTCCATGATCGTTCCTCATGTTTTGCATTTTTGGCCAAAAACTACTAGAATTCCACCCGATTCCCATATTTTTGTGTGCTATTCGCCCACGCCTTCCGAGTGGGTCAGGCCCCCCGGAGCCGGATCGCCTAAAAGTTTTTCGGACTATCAAATATGACCTAAGGAACCATAGTCACTGCCCCGCCATGATCGTTCCTAGTCTTTTGCGTTTTTCAGCCAAAAAACTAGAATTCCGCGCGATTTCCATATTTTTGTGTGCTTTAGCCCACCCCTTCAAAGGTGTCCCGGGAACCCCGCACCCCGAACCCCGATCGTCTAAAAATTTTTCGGGCAATCAAATACGACCTAAGGAACCATAATAACCACCCCGCCATAATCGTTCCTCATTTTTTGCATTTTTCGGCCAAACAACTAGAATTCCGCGCGATTCCCATATTTTTGTGTGTTATAGCCCACGCCTTCCGAGTGGTCCCGGGACCTCCTGACCCCTATCGCCTAAAATATTTCCGGACTATCAAATACGACCTAAGGAACCATAGTATCCGCCCCGCCATGATCGTTCCTCATTTTTTGCATTTTTCGGCCAAAAAACAAGAATTTCGCGCGATTCCCATATTTTTGTGTGTTATAGCCCACGCCTTCCGAGTGGTCCCCTATCGCCTAATATTTTTCCGGACTATCAAATAAGACCAAAGGAACCATAGTCACCGCCCTGCCAAGATCTTTCCACATCTTTTGCATGTTACTGAAAAAGAACTAGAATTTCGCCCGATTCCCATATTTTCGTGTGCTATACCCACGCCTTCCAAGTGAACCCGGGAACTCCGGACCCCTATCGCCTAAAATTTTTCCGGACTATCAAATACGACCTAAGGAACCATAGTCACCTCCCAACCATGATCATTCCTCATTTGTTGCGTTTTTCGGCCAAAAAACTAGAATTCCGCCCGATTACAATATTTTTGTGTGATATTGCCCACGCCTTCCGAGTGGGCCGGGCCGCCTGACTCGGATCGCCTAAAAAATTTTTGGGCCATCAATTAGGACCTAAGGAACCATAGCCACCGCCTCGCCATGATCGTTTATCATTTTTTGCATTTTTTGGCCAAAAAACTAGAATTCCGCCCGATTCCCATATTTTTGTGTGCTATCGCCCACGCCTTCCGAGTGGGTCGGGCCCCCGGAGCCGGATCGCCTAAAAATTTTCCGGACTATCAAATACGACTTAAGGTACCATAGTCACCGCCCCGCCATGATCGTTCCAAATGCTTTGCATTTTTCGGCCAAAAAACTAGAACTCCGTGCGATTTGCATATTTTCGTGTGCTATAGCTTACGCCTTCCGAGTGGTCCCGGGAGCCGTGGACCCCGATCGCCTAAAATTTCCGAGGCATCAAATACGACCTAAGGAACCATAGTCACCACCCCGCCATGATCGTTCCTCATTTATAGCGTTTTTCGGCCCAAAACTAGAATTCCGCTTGATTACCATATTTTTGTGTGCCCCATGCCTTCCGAGTGGGCCGGGCCGCCGGATTCCGATCGCCTAAAAAATTTTCGGGCCATCAACTAGGACCTAAGGAACCATAGTCACCGCCTCGCCATGATCGTTCCTCATTCTTTTGCATTTTTTGGCCAAAAAACTAGAATTCCGCCCGATTCCCATATTTTTATGTGCAATCGCCCACGCTTTCCGAGTGGGTCGGGCCCCACGGAGCCGGGTCGCCTAAAAATTTTCCGGACTATCAAATACGACCTAAGGAACCATAGTCACCGCCCCGCCATGATACTTCCTAGTCTTTTGCATTTTTCAGCCAAAAAACTAGAATTCCGCGCGATTTCCATATTTTCGTGTGCTTTAGCCCACGCCTTCCAAGGGGTCCCGGGAACCCCGAACCCCGATCGCCTAAAAATTTTTCGGGCCATCAAATACGACCTAAGGAACCATAGTAACCACCCCGCCATGATCGTTCCTTATCTTTTGCGTTTTTCGGCCAAACAACTAGAATTCTGCGCGATTCCCATATTTTTGTGTGTTATATCCCACGCCTTCCAAGGTCTCCCGGGAACCCCGAACCCCGATCGCCTAAAAAAATTTTGGGCCATCAAATACGACCTAAGGAACCATAGTAACCACCCCGCCATGATCGTTCCTCATATTCTGCGTTTTTCGGCGAAACAACTAGAATTCCGCGCGATTGCCATATTTTTGTGTGTTATAGCCCACGCCTTCCGAGTGGTCCCAGGACCTCCGGACCCCTATCACATAAAATTTTTTCGGACTATCAAATACGACCTAAGGAACCATAGTATCCGACCCGCCATGATCGTTCTTCATTTTTTGCGTTTTTCGGCCAAACAACTAGAATTCCGCGCGATTCCCATATTTTTGTGTGTTATAGCCCACGCCTTCCGTGTGGTTCCGGGACCTCCGGACCCCTATCGCCTAATATATTTACGGACTATCAAATAAAACCAAAGGAACCATAGTCACCGTCCAGCCATGATCATTCCTCATTTGTTGCGTTTTTCGGCCAAAAAACTAGAATTCCGCCCGATTACAATATTTTTGTGTGCTATTGCCCACCCTTCCAAGTGGTTCCGGGGCCCCCGGACCCCGATCGCCTAAAACTTTTCCGTGCCATCAAATACGACCTAAGGAACCATAGTAACCGCCCCGCCATCATCGTTTCTCATTTTTTGCATTTTTCGGCCAAAAAACTAGAATTACGCCCGATTCCCATATTTTCGTGTGCTACGCCTTCCAAGTGGTCCGAGGAGCCGCGGACCCCGATCGCCTAAAACTTTTCCGGACTATCAAATAAGACCAAAGGAACCATAGTCACCGCCCTGCCATGATGATTCCTCATTTGTTGCATTTTTCGGCCAAAAAACTAGAATTCCGCCCGATTACAATATTTTTGTGTGCTATTGCCCACCCTTCCAAGTGGTTCCGGGACCCCCGGACCCCGATCGCCTAAAATTTTTTCGGGCCGTCAAATACGAACTAAGGAACCATAGTAACCTCCCCGCCATCATCGTTTCTCATTTTTTGCGTTTTTCGGCCAAACAACTAGAATTCCGCGCGATTCCCATATTTTTTTGTGTTATAGCCCACGCCTTCCGAGTGGTCCCAGGACCTCCGGACCCCTATCGCCTAATATTTTTCCAGATTATCAAATAAGACCAAAGGAACCATAGTCACCGCCCTGCCAAGATCTTTCCACATTTTTCCCATATTTTCGTGTGCTATACCCACGCATTCCGAGTGATCCCAAGAGCCGTGTACCCCGATCGCCTAAACTTTTTCCGGGCAATCAAATACGACCTAAGGAACCATAGTATCCGCCCCGCCATGATCATTTCTTATTTTTTGCGTTTTACGGCCAAACAACTAGAATTCCGCGCGATTCCCATATTTTGGTGTGTTATAGCCCACACCTTCCGAGTGGTCCCGGGACCTCCGGACCGCTATCGCCTAAAATTTTTCCGGACTATCAAATACAACCTAAGGAACCATAGTATCCGCCCTGCCATGATCGTTCCTCATTTTTTGCGTTTTTCGGCCAAACAACTAGGATTCCGCGCCATCCCATATTTTTGTGTGTTATAGCCCACGCCTTCCGAGTGGTCCCGGGTCTCCGGACCCCTATCGCCTAAAATTTTTCTAGACTATCTAGTAAGACCTAAGGAACCATAGACACCGCCCAGCAATGATCGTTCCTAGTTTTTTCCGTTTTTCGGCCAAAAAACTAGAATTCCGCTCGATTCCCATATTTTCGTGTCCTATAGCCCATGCCTTCCAAGTGAACCCGGGAACTCCGAACCCCTATTGCCTAAAAATTTTTTGGACTATCAAATACGACCTAAGGAACCATAGTCACCACCCAGCCATGATCATTCCTCATTTGTTGCATTTTTCGGCCAAAAAACTAGAATTCCGCCCGATTACAATATTTTTGTGTGCTATTGCCCACCCTTCCAAGTGGTTCCGGGACCCCCGGACCCCGATCGCCTAAAATTTTTCCGGGCCGTCAAATACGACCTAAGGAACCATAGTAACCGCCACGCCATCATCGTTTCTCATTTTTTTGCATTTTTCGGCCAAAAAACTAGAATTACGCCCGATTGCCAAATTTTCGTGTGCTATACCCACTCCTTCCAAGTGGACCGGGGAGCCGCGGACCCCGATCGCCTAAAATTTTTCCGGACTATCAAATACGACCTAAGGTACCATAGTCACCGCCCCACCATGATCGTTCCAAATGCTTTGCATTTTTCGGCCAAAAAACTAGAACTCCGCGCGATTTGCATATTTTCGTGTGCTATAGCTTACGCCTTCCGAGTGGTCCTGGGAGTCGTGGACCCCGATCGCCTAAAATTTTCCGAGCCATCAAATACGACCTAAGGAACCATAGTCACCGCCCCGCCATGATCGTTCCTCATTTATTGCATTTTTCGGCCAAAAAACTAGAATTCCGCTCGATTACCATATTTTTGTGTGCCCCACGCCTTCCGAGTGGGCCGGGCCGCCGGACTTGGATCGCCTAAAAATTTTTAGGGCCATCAATTACAACCTAAGGAACCATAGTCACCGCCTCGCCAAGATCGTTCCTCATTCTTTTGCATTGTTTGGCCAAAAAACTAGAATTCCGCCCGATTCCCATATTTTTGTGTGCATCTCCCACGCCTTCCGAGTGGGTCGGGCCCCCCGGAGCCGGGTCGCCTAAAAATTTTCCGGACTATCAAATACGACCTACTGAACCATAGTCACCGCCCCTCCATGATCCTTCCTAGTCTTTTGCATTTTTCAGCCAAAAAACTAGAATTCCGCGTGATTTCCATATTTTCGTGTGCTTTAGCCCATGCCTTCCAAGGGGTCCCGGGAACCCCGAACCCCGATCGCCTAAAAATTTTTCGGGCCATCAAATACGACCTAAGGAACCATAGTAACCACCCCGCCATGATCGTTCCTCATTTTTTGCATTTTTCGGCCAAACAACTAGAATTCCGCGCGATTCCCATATTTTTGTGTGTTATAGCCCATGCCTTCCAAGGGCTTCCGGGAACCCCGAACCCCGATCACCTAAAACATTTCCGGGCCATCAAATACGACCTAAGGAACCATATTAACCACCCTGCCATGATCGTTCCTCATTTTTTGCATTTTTCGGCCAAACAACTAGAATTCCGCGCCATTCCTATATTTTTGTGTGTTATAGCTTACGCCTTCCGAGTGGTCCCGGGAGCCGTGGACCCTGATCGCCTAAAATTTTCTGGGCATCAAATACAACCTAAGGAACCATAGTCACCGCCCAGCCGTGATCGTTCCTCATTTATTGCGTTTTTCGGCCAAAAAACTAGAATTCCGCTCGAATACCATATTTTTGTGTGCCCCACGCCTTCCGAGTGGGCCGGGCCGCCGGACTCGGATCACCTAAAAAATTTTCGGGCCATCAATTAGGACCTAAGGAACCATAGTCACTGCCTCGCCAAGATCGTTACTCATTTTTTTTGCATTTTTTGGCCAAAAAACTAGAATTCCGCCCGATTTCCATATTTTTGTGTGCTATCCCCCACGCCTTCCGAGTGGGTCGGGACCCCCGGAGCCGGATCTCCTAAAAATTTTCCGGACTATCAAATACGACCTAAGGCACCATAGTCACCGCCCCGCCATGATCCTTCTTAGTCTTTTGCGTTTTTCAGCCAAAAAACTAGAATTCCGCACGATTTCCATATTTTCGTGTGCTTTAGCCCATGCCTTCCAAGGGGTCCCGGGAACCCCGAACCCCGATCGCCTAAAAATTTTCCGGGCCATTAAATACGACCTAAGGAACCATAGTAACCACCCCGCCATGATCGTTCCTCATTTTTTGCATTTTTCGGCCAAACAACTAGAATTCCGCGCGATTCCCATATTTTTGTGTGTTATAGCCCACGCCTTCAGAGTGGTCCCGGGACCTCCGGACCCCTATCGCCTAATATTTTTCCGGACTATCAAATAAGACCAAAGGAACCATAGCCACCGCCCAACCATGATCATTCCTCATTTGTTGCATGTTTCGGCTAAAAAACTAGAATTCCGCCAGATTACAATATTTTTGTGTGCTATTTGCCCACCCTTCCAAGTGGTTCCGGGACCCCCGGACGCCGATCGCCTAAAATTTTTCCGGGCCGTCAAATACGACCTAAGGAACCATAGTAACCGCCCCGCCATCATCGTTTCTCATTTTTTGCATTTTTCAGCCAAAAAACTAGAATTAAGCCTGATTCTCATATTTTCGTGTGCTACGCCTTCCAAGTGGTCCGAGGAGCCGCGGACCCCTATCGCCTAATATTTTTCCGGACTATCAAATAAGACCAAAGGAACCATAGTCACCGCCCAACCATGATCATTCCTCATTTGTTGCATTTTTCGTCCAAAAAACTAGAATTCCGCCGATTACAATATTTTTGTGTGCTATTGCCCACCCTTCCAAGTGGTTCCGGGACCCCCGGACCCCGATCGCCTAAAATTTTTCCGGGCCGTCAAATACGACTTAAGGAACCATAGTAACCGCCCCGCCATCATCATTTCTCATTTTTTGCATTTTTCGACCAAACAACTAGAATTCCGCGCGATTCCCATATTTTTGTGTGTTATAGCCCACGCCTTCCGAGTGGTCCCTTCCGGACTATCAAATAAGACCAAAGGAACCATAGTCACCGCCCTACCAAGATTTTTCCACATTTTTTGCATGTTACTGAAAAAGACCTAGAATTTTGCCCGATTCCCATATTTTCGTGTGCTATACCCACGCATTCCGAGTGGTCCCAAGAGCCGCGGACCCCGATCGCCTAACATTTTTCCGGGCCATCAAATACGACATAAGGAACCATAGTATCCGCCCCGCCATGATCGTTCCTTATTTTTTGCGTTTTTCGGCCAAACAACTAGAATTCCGCGCGATTCCCATATTTTTGTGTGTTATAGCCCACACCTTCCGAGTGGTACCGGGACCTCCGGACCCCTATCGCCTAAAATTTTTCCGGACTATCAAATACGACCTAAGGAACCATAGTATCAGCCCCGCCATGATCGTTCCTCATTTTTTGCATTTTTTGGCCAAACAACTAGGATTCCGCGCCATCCAATATTTTTGTGTGTTATAGCCCACGCCTTCCGAGTGGTCCCGGGTCTCCGGACCCCTATCGCCTAAAATTTTTCCGGACTATCAAATAAGACCTAAGGAACCATAGACACCGCCCAGCCATGATCGTTCCTAGTTTTTTCCGTTTTTCGGCCAAAAAACTAGAATTCCGCGCGATTCCCATATTTTCGTGTCCTATAGCCCACGCCTTCCAAGTGAACCCGGGAACTCCGGACCCCTATCGCCTAAAATTTTTCCGGACTATCAAATACGACCTAAGGAACCATAGTCACCGCCCAGCCATGATCATTCCTCATTTGTTGCGTTTTTCGGCCAAAAAACTAGAATTCCGCCCGATTACAATATTTTTGTGTGCTATTGCCCACCCTTCCAAGTGGTTCCGGGACCCCCGGACCCCGATCGCCTAAAATTTTTCCGGGCCGTCAAATACGACCTAAGGAACCATAGTAACCGCCCCGCCATCATCGTTTCTCATTTTTTGCATTTTTCGGCCAAAAAACTAGAATTACGCCCGATTCCCATATTTTCGTGTGCTATACCCACGCCTTCCAAGTGGTCCGGGGAGCCGCGGACCCCGATCGCCTAAAATTTTTCCGGACTATCAAATACGACCTAAGGTACCATAGTCACCGCCCCACCATGATCGTTCCAAATGCTTTGCATTTTTCGGCCAAAAAACTAGAACTCCGCGCGATTTGCATATTTTCGTGTGCTATAGCTTACGCCTTCCGAGTGGTCCCGGGAGCCGTGGACCCCGATCGCCTAAAATTTTCCGGGCCATCAAATACGACCTAAGGAACCATAGTCACCGCCCCGCCATGATCGTTCCTCATTTATTGCATTTTTCGGCCAAAAAACTAGAATTCCGCTCGATTACCATATTTTTGTGTGCCCCACGCCTTCCGAGTGGGCCGGGCCGCCGGACTCGGATCGCCTAAAAAATTTTAGGGCCATCAATTACGACCTAAGGAACCATAGTCACCGCCTCGCCAAGATCGTTCCTCATTTTTATGCATTGTTTGGCCAAAAAACTAGAATTCCGCCCGATTCCCATATTTTTGTGTGCTATCCCCCACGCCTTCCGAGTGGGTCGGGCCCCCCGGAGCCGGATCGCCTAAAAATTTTCCGGACTATCAAATACGACCTACGGAACCATAGTCACTGCCCCTCCATGATCCTTCCTAGTCTTTTGCATTTTTCAGCCAAAAAACTAGAATTCCGCGCGATTTCCATATTTTCGTATGCTTTAGCCCATGCCTTCCAAGGGGTCCCGGGAACCCCGAACCCCGATCGCCTAAAAATTTTCCGGGCCATCAAATACGACCTAAGGAACCATAGTAACCACCCCGCCATGATCGTTCCTCATTTTTTGCGTTTTTCGGCCAAACAACTAGAATTCCGCGCGATTCCCATATTTTTGTGTGTTATAGCCCATGCCTTCCAAGGGCTTCCGGGAACCCCGAACCCCGATCGCCTAAAACATTTCCGGGCCATCAAATACGACCTAAGGAACCATAGTAACCACCCCGCCATGATCGTTCCTCATTTTTTGCATTTTTCGGCCAAACAACTAGAATTCCGCGCCATTCCTATATTTTTGTGTGTTATAGCTTACGCCTTCCGAGTGGTCCCGGGAGCCGTGGACCCTGATCGCCTAAAATTTTCCGGGCCATCAAATACGACCTAAGGAACCATAGTCACCGCCCAGCCATGATCGTTCCTCATTTATTGCATTTTTCGGCCAAAAAACTAGAATTCCGCTCGATTACCATATTTTTGTGTGCTATTGCCCACGCCTTCCGAGTGGGCCGGGCCGCCGGACTCGGATCGCCTAAAAAATTTTCGGGCCATCAATTAGGACCTAAGGAACCATAGTCACTGCCTCGCCATGATCGTTCCTCATTTTTTTGCATTTTTTGGCCAAAAAACTAGAATTCCGCCCGATTTCCATATTTTTGTGTGCTATCCCCCACGCCTTCCGAGTGGGTCGGGACCCCCGGAGCCGGATCTCCTAAAAATTTTCCGGACTATCAAATACGACCTAAGGCACCATAGTCACCGCCCCGCCATGATCCTTCTTAGTCTTTTGCGTTTTTCAGCCAAAAAACTAGAATTCCGCACGATTTCCATATTTTCGTGTGCTTTAGCCCATGCCTTCCAAGGGGTCCCGGGAACCCCGAACCCCGATCGCCTAAAAATTTTCCGGGCCATTAAATACGACCTAAGGAACCATAGTAACCACCTCGCCATGATCGTTCCTCATTTTTTGCATTTTTCGGCCAAACAACTAGAATTCCGCGCGATTCCCATATTTTTGTGTGTTATAGCCCACGCCTTCCGAGTGGTCCCGGGACCTCCGGACCCCGATCGCCTAATATTTTTCCGGACTATCAAATAAGACCAAAGGAACCATAGCCACCGCCCAGCCATGATCATTCCTCATTTGTTGCATGTTTCGGCTAAAAAACTAGAATTCCGCCAGATTACAATATTTTTGTGTGCTATTTGCCCACCCTTCCAAGTGGTTCCGGGACCCCCGGACGCCGATCGCCTAAAAATTTTCCGGGCCGTCAAATACGACCTAAGGGACCATAGTAACCACCCCGCCATCATCGTTTCTCATTTTTTGCATTTTTTGGCCAAAAAACTAGAATTCCGCTCTATTCCCATATTTTTGTGTGCTATCGCCCACGCCTTCCGAGTGTGTCGGGCCCCACGGAGCCGGATCACCTAAAAATTTTCCGGACTATCAAATACGACCTAAGGAACCATAGTCACCGCCCCGCCATGATCGTTCCCAGTCTTTTGCGTTTTTCAGCCAAAAAACTAGAATTCCGCGCGATTTCCATATTTTCGTGTGCTTTAGCCCACGCCTTCCAAGGGGTCCCGGGAACCCCGAACCCCGATCGCCTAAAAATTTTTCGGGGCATCAAATACGACCTAAGGAACCATAGTAACCACCCCGCCATGATCGTTCCTCATTTTTTGCGTTTTTCGGCCAAACAACTAGAATTCCGCGCGATTCCCAAATTTTTGTGTGTTATAGCCCACGCCTTCCGAGTGGTCCCGGGACCTCTGGACCCCGATCGCCTAAAATTTTTCTGGACTATCAAATAAGACCAAAGGAACCATAGTCACCGCCTAGCCATGATCATTTCTCATTTGTTGCATTTTTCGGCCAAAAAACTAGAATTCCGCCCGATTACAATATTTTTGTGTGCTATTGCCCACCCTTCCAATTGGTTCCGGTACCCCCGGACCCCGATCGGCTAAAATTTTTCTGGGCCGTCAAATACGACCTAAGGAACCATAGTAACCGCCCCGCCATGATCGTTCCTCAGTTTTTGCATTTTTCGGCCAAAAAACTAGAATTTCGCCCGATTACAATATTTTTTTGTGCTATTGCCCACCCTTCCAAGGGGTCCCGGGAACCCCGAACCCCGATCGCCTAAAAATTTTCCGGGCCATCAAATATGACCTAAGGAACCATAGTAACCACCCCGCCATGATCGTTCCTCATTTTTTGCGTTTTTCGGCCAAACAACTAGAATTCCGCGCGATTCCCATATTTAGCCCACGCCTTCCGAGTGGTCCCAGGACCTCCTGACCCCTATCGCCTAAAATTTTTCCGGACTATCAAATACGACCTAAGGAACCATAGTATCCGCCCCGCCATGATCGTTCCTCATGTTTTGCATTTTTCGGCCAAACACCTAGTATTCCGCGTGATTCCCATATTTTTGTGTGTTATAGCCCACGCCTTCCGAGTGGTCCCGGGACCTCTGGACCCCTATCGCCTAATATTTTTCCGGACTATCAAATAAGACCAAAGGAACCATAGTCACCGCCCTGCCAAGATCTTTCCATATTTTTTGCATGTTACTGAAAAAGACCTAGAATTTCGCCCGATTCTCATATTTTCATGTGCTATACCCACGCATTCCGAGTGGTCCCAAGAGCCGCGGACCTCGATCGCCTAAAATTTTTCCGGGCCGTCAAATACGACCTAATGAACCATAGTAACCACCTCGCCATGATCGTTCCTCATTTTTTGCATTTTTCGGCCAAACAACTAGAATTCCGCGCGATGCCCATATTTTTGTGTGTTATAGCCCACGCCTTCCGAGTGGTCCCGGGACCTCCGGACCCCTATCGCCTAAAATTTTGCCGGTCTATCAAATACGACCTAAGGAACCATAGTATCCGCCCCTCCATGATCGTTCCTCATTTTTTGGCGTTTTTCGGTCAAACAACTAGAATTCCGCGCGATTCCCATATTTTTGTATGTTATAGCCCACGCCTTCCGAGTGGTCCCGGGACCTCCGGACCCCTATCGCCTAATATTTTTCCGGACTATCAAATAAAACCAAAGGAACCATAGTCACCGCCCTGCCAAGATCTTTCCATACTTTTTGCATGTTACTGAAAAAGACCTAGAATTTCGCCTGATTCCCATATTTTCGTGTGCTATACCCACGCATTCCGAGTGGTCCCAAGAGCCGCGGACCTCGATCGCCTAAACTTTTTACGGGCAATCAAATACGACCTAAGGAACCATAGTATCCACCTCGCCATGATCGTTCCTTATTTTTTGCATTTTTCGGCCAAACAACTAGAATTCCGCGCGATGCCCATATTTTTGTGTGTTATAGCCCACACCTTCCGAGTGGTCCCGGGACCTCCGGACCCCTATCGCCTAAAAATTTTTTTCCGGACTATCAAATACGACCTAAGGAACCATAGTATCCGCCCCGCCATGAACGTTTCTCATTTTTTGCGTTTTTCGGCCAAACAACTAGAGTTCCGCTCCGGACCCCTATCGCCTAATATTTTTCCGAACTATCAAATAAGACCAAAGGAACCATAGTCACCGCCCAGCCATGATCATTCCTCATTTGTTGTGTTTTTTGGCCAAAAAACTAGAATTCCGCCCGATTACAATATTTTTGTGTGCTTTTGCCCACCCTTCCAAGTGGTTCCGGGACCCCCGGACCCCGATCGCCAAAAATATTTCCGGGCCGTCAAATATGACCTAAGGAACCATAGTAACCGCCCCGCCATCATCGTTTCTAATTTTTTGCATATTTCGGCCAAAAAACTAGAATTACGCCCGATTCCCATATTTTCGTGTGCTACACCCACGCCTTCCAAGTGGTCCGGGGAGCCGCGGACCCCGATCGCCTAAAATTTTTCTGGACTATCAAATAAGACCAAAGGAACCATAGTCACCGCCCAGCCATGATCATTCCTCATTTGTTGCATTTTTCGGCCAAAAAACTAGAATTTTGCCCGATTACAATATTTTTGTGTGCTATTGCCCACCCTTCCAAGTGGTTCCGGGACCCCTGGACCCCGATCGGCTAAAAATTTTCGGGCCGTCAAATACGACCTAAGGAACCATAGTAACCGCCCCGCCATGATCGTTCCTCATTTGGTGCATTTTTTGGCCAAAAAACTAGAATTCCGCCCGATTCCCATATTTTTGTGTGCTATCGCCCACGCCGCCCGAGTAGGTCGGGCCCCCCGGAGCCGGATCGTTTAAAAATTTTCCAGACTATCAAATACGACCTAAGGAACCATAGTCACCGCCCCGCCATGATCGTTCCAAATGCTTTGCATTTTTCGGCCAAAAAACTAGAACTCCGCGCGATTTGCATATTTTAGTGTGCTATAGCTTACGCCTTCCGAGTGGTCCCGGGAGCCGTGGACCCCGATCGGCTAAAATTTTCCTGGCCATCAAATACGACCAAAGAAACCATAGTCACCGCCCTGCCATGATCGTTCCTCATTTTTTGCATTTTTTGGCCATAAAACTAGAATTCCGCCCGATTCCCATATTTTTGTGTGCTATCGCCCACGCCTTCCGAGTGGGTCGGGACCCCGGAGCCGGATCGCCTAAAAATTTTCCGGACTATCAAATACGACCTAAGGAACCATAGTCACCGCCCCGCCATGATCGTTCCTAGTCTTTTGCGTTTTTCAGCCAAAAAACTAGAATTCCGCGCGATTTCCATATTTTTGTGTGCTTTAGCCCACGCCTTCCAAGGGGTCCCGGGAACCCCGAACCCCGATCGCCTAAAAATTTTCCGGGCCATCAAATATGACCTAAGGAACCATAGTAACTACCCCGCCATTATCGTTCCTCATTTTTTGCATTTTTCGGCCAAATAACTAGAATTCCGCGCGATTCCCATATTTTTGTGTGTTATAGCCCACGCCTTTCGAGTGGTCCCAGGACCTCCTGACCCCTATCGCCTAAAATTTTTCCGGACTATCAAATACGACCTAAGGAACCATAGTATCCACCCCTCCATGATTGTTCCTCATTTTTTGCATTTTTCGGCCAAACAACTAGAATTCCGCGCGATTCCCATATTTTTGTATGTTATAGCCCACGCCTTCCGAGTGGTCCCGGGACCTCCGGACCCCTATCGCCTAATATTTTTCCAGACTATCAAATAAGACCAAAGGAACCATAGTCACCACCCTGCCAAGATCTTTCCATATTTTTTGCATGTTACTGAAAAAGACCTGGAATTTCGCCCGATTCCCATATTTTCGTGTGCTATACCCACGCATTCCGAGTGGTCCCAAGAGCCGCGGACCCCGATCGCCTAAACTTTTTACGGGCAATCAAATACGACCTAATGAACCATAGTATCCGCCCCGCCATGATGGTTCCTTATATTTTGCGTTTTTCGGCCAAACAACTAGAATTCCGCGCGATGCCCATATTTTTGTGTGTTATAGCCCACACCTTTCGAGTGGTCCCGGGACCTCCGGACCCCTATTGCCTAAAATTTTGCCGGTCTATCAAATACGACCTAAGGAACCATAGTATCCGCCCCTCCATGATCGTTCCTCATTTTTTGCATTTTTCGGCCAAACAACTAGAATTACGCGCGATTCCCATATTTTTGTATGTTATAGCCCACGCCTTCCTAGTGGTCCCGGGACCTCCGGACCCCTATCGCCTAATATTTTTCCGGACTATCAAATAAGACCAAAGGAACCATAGTCACCGCCCAGCCATGATCGTTTAGGCGATCGGGGTCCGCGGCTCTTGGGACCACTCGGAATGCGTGGGTATAGCACACGAAAATATGGGAATCGGTCGAAATTCTAGGTCTTTTTCAGTAACATGCAAAAAATGTGGAAAGATCATGGCAGGGCGGTGACTATGGTTCCTTTGATCTTATTTGATAGTCCGGAAAAATATTAGGCGATAGGGGTCCGGAGGTCCCGGGACCACTCGGAAGGCGTGGGCTATAACACACAAAAATATGGGAATCGCGCGGAATTATAGTTGTTTGGCCGAAAAACGCATAAAATGAGGAACGATCATGGCGGGGCGGATACTATTGTTCCTTAGGTCATATTTGATAGTCTGGAAAAATTTTACGCGATAGGGGTCAGGAGGTCCCGGGACCACTCGGAAGGCGTGGGCTATAACACACAAAAATATGGGAATCGCTCGGAATTCTAGTTGTATGGCCGAAAAACGCTAAAAATGAGGAACGATCATGGACGGGTGGTTACTATGGTTCCTTAGGTCGTATTTGATGGCCCTAAAAATTTTTAGGCGATCGGGGTTCGGGGTTCCCGGGACCCCTTGGAAGGCGTGAGCTAAATTTAGCACACGAAAATATGGAAATCGCTCGGAATTCTAGTTTTTTGGCTGAAAAATGCAAAAGACTAGGAACGATCATGGCGGGGCGGTGACTATGGTTCCTTAGGTTGTATTTGATAGTCCGGAAAATTTTTAGGCGATCCGGCTCCGGGGGACCGACCCACTTGGAAGGCGTAGGCGATAGCACACAAAAATATGGGAATCGAGCGGAATTCTAGTTTTTTGGCCGAAAAAGGCAATAAATGAGGAACGATCATGGCTGGGCGGTGACTATGGTTCCTTAGGTCGTATTTGATGGCCCAGAAAATTTTAGGTGATCGGGGTCCACGGCTCCCGGGACCACTCGGAAGGCGTAAGCTATAGCACACTAAAATATGCAAATCGCGCGGAGTTCTAGTTTTTTGGCCGAAAAATGCAAAGCATTTGGAACGATCGTGGTGGGGCGGTGACTATAGTACCTTAGTTCGTATTTGATAGTCCGTAAAAATTTTAGGCGATCGGGGTCCGCGGCTCCCCGGACCACTTGGAAGGCGTGGGTATAGCACACGAAAATATGGGAATCGAGCGTAATTCTAGTTTTTTGGCCGAAAAATGAGTAACGATGATGGCGGGGCGGTTACTATGGTTCCTTAGGTCGTATTTGACGGCCCGGAAAAATTTTAGGCGATCGGGGTCCGGGGGTCCCGGAACCACTTGGAAGGGCAAAAATATTGTAATCGGGCGGAATTCTAGTTTTTTGGCCGAAAAACGCAACAAGTGAGGAATGATCATGGCTGGGCGGTGACTATGGTTCCTTAGGTCGTATTTGATAGTCCGAAATAATTTTAGGCGATAGGGGTCCGGAGTTCCCGTGTTCACTTGGAAGGCTTGGGCTATAGGACACGAAAATATGGGAATCGCGCGGAATTCTAGTTTTTTGGCCGAAAAACAGAAAAAAACTAGGAACGATCATGGCGGGGCGGTGGCTATGGTTCCTTAGGTCGTATTTGATAATCCGGAAAATTTTTAGGCGATCCGGCTCCGGGGGGCCCGAACCACTCGGAAGGCGTGGGCGATAGCACACAAAAATATGGGAATCGGGCGGAATTCTAGTTTTTTGGCCAAAAAATGCAAAAAATAAGGAACGATCATGGCAGGGCGGATACTATGGTTCCTTAGGTCGTATTTGATAGTCCGGAAAAATTTTAGGCGATAGGGGTCCGGAGGTCCCGGGACCACTCGGAAGGTGTGGGCTATAACACACAAAAATATGGGAATCGCGCGGAATTCTAGTTGTTTGGCCGAAAAACGTAAAAAATAAGGAACGATCATGGCGGGGCGGATACTATGGTTCCTTAGGTCGTATTTGATAGTCCGAAAAAATTTTAGGCGATAGGGGTCAGGAGGTCCCGGGACCACTCGGAAGGCGTGGGCTATAACACACAAAAATATGGGAATCGAGCGGAATTCTAGTTGTTTGGCCGAAAAACGCAAAAAATGAGGAACGATCATGGCGGGGTGGTTACTATGGTTCCTTAGGTCGTATTTGATGGCCCGGAAAAGTTTTAGGCGATCGGGGTTCGGGGTTCCCGGGACCCCTTGGAAGGCGTGGGCTAAAGCACACGAAAATATGGAAATCGCGCGGAATTATAGTTTTTTGGCTGAAAAGGGCAAAAGACTAGGAACGATCATGGCGGGGCGGTGACTATGGTTCCTTAGGTCGTATTTGATAGTCCGGAAAATTATTAGGTGATCCGGCTCCGGGGGCCCGACCCACTCGGAAGGCGTGGGCGATAGCACACAAAAATATGGGAATCGGGCGAAATTCTAGTTTTTTGGCCAAAAATGCAAAAAATAAGGAACGAACATGGCGAGGCGGTGACTATGGTTCCTTAGGTCCTAATTGATGGCCCAAAAATTTTTTAGGCGATCCGAGTCCGGCGGCCCGGCCCACTCGGAAGGCGTGGGCAATAGCACACAAAAATATGGTAATCGAGCGGAATTCTAGTTTTTTGGCCGAAAAAGGCAATAAATGAGGAACGATCATGGCGGGGCGGTGACTATGGTTCCTTAGGTCGTATTTGATGGCCCGGAAAATTTTAGGCGATTGGGGTCCACGGCTCCCGGGACCACTCGGAAGGCGTAAGCTATAGCACACTAAAATATGCAAATCGCGCGGAGTTCTAGTTTTTTGGCCGAAAAATGCAAAGCATTTGGAACGATCATGGTGGGGCGGTGACTATGGTACCTTAGGTCGTATTTGATAGTCCGGAAAAATTTTAGGCGATCGGGGTCCGCGGCTCCCCGGACCACTTGGAAGGCGTGGGTATAGCACCCGAAAATATGGGAATCGGGCGTAATTCTAGTTTTTTGGCCGAAAAATGCAGAAAATGAGAAACGATGATGGCGGGGCGGTTACTATGGTTCCTTATGTCGTATTTGACGGCCCGGAAAAATTTTAGGCGATCGGGGTCCGGGGGTGCCGGGACCACTCGGAAGGCGTGGGCTATAACACACAAAAATATGGGAATCGCGCGGAATTCTAGTTTTTTGGCCGAAAAACGCAACAAATGAGGAATGATCATGGCTGGGCGGTGACTATGGTTCCTTAGGTCGTATTTGATAGTCCGGAAAATTTTTAGGCGATAGGGGTCCGGAGTTCCCGGGTTCACTTGGAAGGCTTGGGCTATAGGACACGAAAATATGGGAATCGCGCGGAATTCTAGTTTTTTGGCCGAAAAACAGAAAAAAAACTAGGAACGATCATGGCGGGGTGGTGACTATGGTTCCTTAGGTCGTATTTGATAGTCCGGAAAATTTTTAGGTGATCCGGCTCCGGGGGGCCCGACCCACTCGGAAGGCATGGGCGATAGCACACAAAAATATGGGAATCGGGCGGAATTCTAGTTTTTTGGCCAAAAAATGCAAAAAATAAGGAACGATCATGGCGGGGCGGATACTATGGTTCCTTAGGTCGTATTTGATAGTCCGGAAAAATTTTAGGCGATAGGGTCCGAAGGTCCCGGGACCACTCGGAAGGTGTGGGCTATAACACATAAAAATATGGGAATCGCGCGGAATTCTAGTTGTTTGGCCGAAAAACGTAAAAAAATAAGTAACGATCATGGCGGGGCGGATACTATGGTTCCTTAGGTCATATTTGATAGTCCGAAAAAATTTTAGGCGATAGGGGTCAGGAGGTCCCGGGACCACTCGGAAGGCGTGGGCTATAACACACAAAAATATGGGAATCGAGCGGAATTCTAGTTGTTTGGCCGAAAAACGCAAAAAATGAGGAACGATCATGGCGGGGTGGTTACTATGGTTCCTTAGGTCATATTTTATGGCTCGGAAAAGTTTTAGGCGATCGGGGTTCGGGGTTCCCGGGACCCCTTGGAAGGCGTGGGCTAAAGCACACGAAAATATGGAAATCGCGCGGAATTATAGTTTTTTGGCTGAAAAAGGCAAAAGACTAGGAACGATCATGGCGGGGCGGTGACTATGGTTCCTTAGGTCGTATTTGATAGTCCGGAAAATTATTAGGTGATCCGGCTCCGGGGGCCCGACCCACTCGGAAGGCGTGGGCGATAGCACACAAAAATATGGGAATCGGGCGGAATTCTAGTTTTTTGGCCAAAAAATGCAAAAAATAAGGAACGAACATGGTGAGGCGGTGACTATGGTTCCTTAGGTCCTAATTGATGGCCCGAAAAGTTTTTAGGCGATCCGAGTCCGGCGGCCCGGCCCACTCGGAAGGCGTGGGCAATAGCACACAAAAATATGGTAATCGAGCGGAATTCTAGTTTTTTGGCCGAAAAAGGCAATAAATGAGGAACGATCATGGCGGGGCGGTGACTATGGTTCCTTAGGTCGTATTTGATGGCACGGAAAATTTTAGGCGATTGGGGTCCACGGCTCCCGGGACCACTATAGCACACTAAAATATGCAAATCGCGCGGAGTTCTAATTTTTTGGCCGAAAAATGCAAAGCATTTGGAACGATCATGGTGGGGCGGTGACTATGGTACCTTAGGTCGTATTTGATAGTCCGGAAAAATTTTAGGCGATCGGGGTCCGCGGCTCCCCGGACCACTTGAAAGGCGTGGGTATAGCACCCGAAAATATGGGAATCGGGCGTAATTCTAGTTTTTTGGCCGAAAAATGCAGAAAATGAGAAACGATGATGGCGGGGCGGTTACTATGGTTCCTTATGTCGTATTTGACGGCCCGGAAAAATTTTAGGCGATCGGGGTCCGGGGGTGCCGGGACCACTCGGAAGGCGTGGGCTATAACACACAAAAATATGGGAATCGCGCGGAATTCTAGTTTTTTGGCCGAAAAACGCAACAAATGAGGAATGATCATGGCTGGGCGGTGACTATGGTTCCTTAGGTCGTATTTGATAGTCCGGAAAATTTTTAGGCGATAGGGGTCCGGAGTTCCCGGGTTCACTTGGAAGGCTTGGGCTATAGGACACGAAAATATGGGAATCGCGCGGAATTCTAGTTTTTTGGCCGAAAAACAGAAAAAAAACTAGGAACGATCATGGCGGGGTGGTGACTATGGTTCCTTAGGTCGTATTTGATAGTCCGGAAAATTATTAGGTGATCCGGCTCCGGGGGCCCGACCCACTCGGAAGGCGTGGGCGATAGCACACAAAAATATGGGAATCGGGCGGAATTCTAGTTTTTTGGCCAAAAAATGCAAAAAATAAGGAACGAACATGGTGAGGCGGTGACTATTGTTCCTTAGGTCCTAATTGATGGCCCGAAAAGTTTTTAGGCGATCCGAGTCCGGCGGCCCGGCCCACTCGGAAGGCGTGGGCAATAGCACACAAAAATATGGTAATCGAGCGGAATTCTAGTTTTTTGGCCGAAAAAGGCAATAAATGAGGAACGATCATGGCGGGGCGGTGACTATGGTTCCTTAGGTCGTATTTGATGGCACGGAAAATTTTAGGCGATTGGGGTCCACGGCTCCCGGGACCACTATAGCACACTAAAATATGCAAATCGCGCGGAGTTCTAGTTTTTTGGCCGAAAAATGCAAAGCATTTGGAACGATCATGGTGGGGCGGTGACTATGGTACCTTAGGTCGTATTTGATAGTCCGGAAAAATTTTAGGCGATCGGGGTCCGCGGCTCCCCGGACCACTTGGAAGGCGTGGGTATAGCACCCGAAAATATGGGAATCGGGCGTAATTCTAGTTTTTTGGCCGAAAAATGCAGAAAATGAGAAACGATGATGGCGGGGCGGTTACTATGGTTCCTTAGGTCGTATTTGACGGCCCGGAAAAATTTTAGGCGATCGGGGTCCGGGGGTGCCGGGACCACTCGGAAGGCGTGGGCTATAACACACAAAAATATGGGAATCGCGCGGAATTCTAGTTTTTTGGCCGAAAAACGCAACAAATGAGGAATGATCATGGCTGGGCGGTGACTATGGTTCCTTAGGTCGTATTTGATAGTCCGGAAAATTTTTAGGCGATAGGGGTCCGGAGTTCCCGGGTTCACTTGGAAGGCTTGGGCTATAGGACACGAAAATATGGGAATCGCGCGGAATTCTAGTTTTTTGGCCGAAAAACAGAAGAAAAACTAGGAACGATCATGGCGGGGCGGTGACTATGGTTCCTTAGGTCGTATTTGATAGTCCGGAAAATTTTTAGGCGATCCGGCTCCGGGGGGCCCGACCCACTCGGAAGGCATGGGCGATAGCACACAAAAATATGGGAATCGGGCGGAATTCTAGTTTTTTGGCCAAAAAATGCAAAAAATAAGGAACGATCATGGCGGGGCGGATACTATGGTTCCTTAGGTCGTATTTGATAGTCCGGAAAAATTTTAGGCGATAGGGTCCGAAGGTCCCGGGACCACTCGGAAGGTGTGGGCTATAACACACAAAAATATGGGAATCGCGCGAAATTCTAGTTGTTTGGCCGAAAAACGTAAAAAATAAGGAACGATCATGGCGGGGCGGATACTATGGTTCCTTAGGTCGTATTTGATAGTCCGAAAAAATTTTAGGCGATAGGGGTCAGGAGGTCCTGGGACCACTCGGAAGGCGTGGGCTATAACACACAAAAATATGGGAATCGCGCGGAATTCTAGTTGTTTGGCCGAAAAACGCAACAAATGAGGAACGATCATGGCGGGGCGGATACTATGGTTCCTTAGGTCGTATTTGATAGTCCGGAAAAAGTTTTAGGCGATCGGGGTTCGGGGTTCCCGGGACCCCTTGGAAGGCGTGGGCTAAAGCACACGAAAATATGGAAATCGCGCGGAATTCTAGTTTTTTGGCTGAAAAAGGCAAAAGACTAGGAACGATCATGGCGGGGCGGTGACTATGGTTCCTTAGGTCGTATTTGATAGTCCGGAAAATTATTAGGTGATCCGGCTCCGGGGGCCCCGACCCACTCGGAAGGCGTGGGCGATAGCACACAAAAATATGGGAATCGGGCGAAATTCTAGTTTTTTGGCCAAAAAATGCAAAACATAAGGAACGATCATGGCGAAACGGTGACTATGGTTCCTTAGGTCCTAATTGATGGCCCGAAAACTTTTTAGGCGATCCGAGTCCGGCGGCCCGGCCCACTCGGAAGGCGTGGGCAATAGCACACAAAAATATGGTAATCGAGCGGAATTCTAGTTTTTTGGCCGAAAAACGCAATAAATGAGGAACGATCATGGCGGGGCGGTGACTATGGTTCCTTAGGTCGTATTTGATGGCCCGGAAAATTTTAGGCGATCGGGGTCCACGGCTCCCGGGACCACTCGGAAGGCGTAAGCTATAGCACACAAAAATATGCAAATCGCGCGGAGTTCTAGTTTTTTGGCCGAAAAATGCAAAGCATTTGGAACGATCATGGTGGGGCGGTGACTATGGTACCTTAGGTCGTATTTGATAGTCCGGAAAAATTTTAGGCGATCGGGGTCCGCGGCTCCCCGGACCACTTGGAAGGCGTGGGTATAGCACCCGAAAATATGGGAATCGGGCGTAATTCTAGTTTTTTGGCCGAAAAATGCAGAAAATGAGAAACGATGATGGCGGGGCGGTTACTATGGTTCCTTAGGTC